>NW_024599730.1:0-238636 GCF_016772045.2 Ovis aries | reverse complement strand
CTCAACTTGAGACTCGAGAGAACTCCAGGGGTCCTGTCACAATTCAGAAAGATCCCAATGTCCCAATCCACTCCAGATACACCTGATTCCCCTGGACTGACTCGACTGTCACCCCAAGTATCATAAAACATAGGGTATATAAGCTCTTTCTGAAAATAAAGTTATGGGTCTTGCACAATCTTGGCCTCCCCATGTCGTACTTTCTTTCTCTCTTTATTTCTTTTTCAGGCTAATCCTATGGGGGTGCAGTGGTCCTCCATATTCACTTCTCTGCCCGGGCTTCTAAGACTCACGCCAGAGGGAGCCCCAAACAGGGCACCCTCCGTTAAACAAGCAGGTGCCTGTGGCCTACGTAAACTGTGTAACTCCCTTGTCTTGAGACTTTATAGGCTTTCTGTGTAAACCAAAGATTTTCAGCCTCTTTTCTCTCCTCTATTCTCTTAACTGAAAAATCTTTCTTTATCTCTCTCTTTATCTATATATCTCTCTCACCTCATCGTCCACACTTCGGATACCTGGATCCAACCAGGGCTGGACCCCAGTAAGGGTCCATTTCCCTGCTTCATTGGGAAAGGAATCCCAGCATTCCCATCACACCTCAAGAGGAGGCGGTCTCAAGTTGAAACTCGAGAGAACTCCAGGGGTCCTGCCACAATTCAGAAAGAACCTGATGTCCCAGTCCACTCCAGATACACCTGATTCCCCTGGACTGACACGAATGTCACCCTGAGTATAGAATCAGAACATGATGGCATGTGTGACAGCCCTGTGGCACCTCGAGAAAAAGCCACGGATCCCTATGACAACTCGACAGGAAGCCTGACACTACTTGTACAGCTCGAGAGGAAAGCGAACTTGCATGTCTCCACACGAGACGAGACCTGACTCCCCTGTTGAAACTACATAGGAACACAGAGATCCAAGTCAGCACTGGAGAGGAAACTTGAGGTTCTGGCCTCAACTCCAGATGAGACCTAGGCCCCTGCACTGACTGTAAAGGAATCCTGAGAGGCCCTTTGCAACTTGCATGGGCCTAGACTTTCTTGAGGCAACACGAGTGGGTCCCTGAGGTCCCTGTTGTAACTTGAGAGGAACCTGCAGTTTCCTGCCACAACTCGATAAAAACCAGGAGATTCTCCCCTCAACATGAGATGAGGCCCTTTTCCACTTCAGGGTCTTGAGAGAAATACCATTTCCCCTCTTGAGCCTCAAAATGGTCCTTGACACCCTTGAGGAAACTCAGGAAATTCCCCAATATACTGGTCACTTCTCAAGAGGAACACCGAGTGTCTTGCCACAACTCAAGAATACCCCCTTTTCCCTTCCTCATCTCGAGAAGAGGGTCTTTTTCCCTGCTTCGTGGGGAAAGGAATCCCACTGTTGCCATGGAAACTTCAGAGGAGGCTGTCTAAACTTGAAACTCGAGAGGAACTCCAGGGGTCATGCCACAATTCAAACAGACGCTGATGTCCAAATTCATTCCAGATAAACCTGATTCCCCTGCACTGACTCGACAGTCACCCCGAGTATTGACTAAAAACATGACGGCAGGTGTGGCAGCCCTGTTGCACATTGAGAGAATGTCACAGATTCCTATGTCAACTTGACAGGAAGACTGACACTACTTTTACAGCTCGAGAGGAAAGCGGACTTGCATGTCTCCACACGAGACGAGGCCTGACTTACCATGTGAAACTCCAAGGATCCCCTAGATCCATGTCAGCACTGGAGAGGAACACTGAGGTTTCAGCTGCAACTCCAGATGAGAACATAGGACCCAGCACCGACTGGAGAGGAATCTCAAGAGGCTCCTCGCACCTCCCATGGAGACTTGACTTTCATGATGCAACATGAGCGGGTCCCTGAGGTCCCCTTCATAACTAGTGAGGAACCCCAAGGTTTCTGACGCAAGTCGAGAAAAACCAGGAGATTCTCCCCTGAACGTGAAATGAGGCCCTTTTCCGCAACAATGTCTTGAGATAAATCCACGTCCCTCTTGAGCCTCAAAAGGGTCCTTGACCCCCTTGATGCAACACAAGATGTTCCCTGACATACCCGTCTCCACTCGAGAGGAACCCCAAGTGTCCCAAAACAACTCAAGAAGAGCCCCATTTTTCCCTCCTCATATTGAGATGAGGGTCCATTTCCCTGCTTCTCTGGGATAGGAATCCGGTTTCGGATCACAATTCAAGAGCAGGCAGTCTCAACCTGAAACTCGAGTGGAACTCCAGGGCTTGTGCCCCAAATCCAAAAGACCCTGATGTTCCAATCCACTGCAGATACACCTGATTCCCCTGCACTGACACGACTGTCACCCCGAGTATCGACTCCAAACATGATGGCAGGAGTGACAGACTTGTGGCACCTGGAGAGAAAGCCACAGAGCCCTATGTAAACTCCACAGAAAGCCTGACACTATGTTGACAGCTCAAGAGGAAAGCGGACTTGCATGTCTCCACACGAAACGAGGCCAGACTTCACTGTTGAAACTCCATAGGAAACCCAAAATCCATGTCAGCACTGGAGAGGAACACTGAGGTTCCGGCCTCAGCTCCAGCTGAGGACATAAGACCAGGCACTGAAAGGAGAGGAATCCTGAAAGGCCACTCGGAACTCAAATGGAGACTGGACTTTCCTGAAGCAACACGAGCGGGTACCTGAGATCCCCATCGTAACTCGAGAGGAATGCCAGGTTTCCTGCCGCAACTCGAGAAAAACCAGGAGATTCTCCCCTCAATGCGAGATGAGGCCCTTTTCTGCTGTGGTGTCTCGAGAGAAATCCCATCTTGCCTTTTGAGCCTCGAAAGGGTCCTTGACACCCTGAATCCCATGAGGAACCCCCAGATCCATGTCGGCCCTGGAGAGGAAGCCTGAGGTTCCAGCCTCAACTCCAGATGAGGACCTCGGCCCCGGCAGTGACTGCAGAGGAATCCCGAGGGGCCCATAGCGACTCAAGTGGAGACTGGAGCTCCCTGAGGACCCACAAGAGGGTCCCTGAAGTCCCCGTTGTAACTCAAGAGGAACCCCACCGCAACTCGAGAACAACCAGGAGATTCTCCCCTCAACGCGAGCTGAGGAACTTTTCTGGTGCTGCGTCTAGAGAGAAATCTCACCTTCCCTCCTGAGCCCCCAAAATGTCCTTGACACCCTTGAGGCAACTCAAGAAGTTCCCTGATATACCCGTCTGCACTCAAGAGGAACACCAAGGGTCCCACCACAACTCAAGCAGAACCCAGGATCTCCCTCCTCATCCCGAGAGGAGGGTTTGTTTCCCTGCTTCGTTGAGGAGGGAATCCCGGTAATCCCGTCGCACCTCAGGAGGAGGCGGTCTCCACTTTACGCTCAAGAGGAACTCCAGGGGTAGTGCCATCATTTCAAAAGACCCCCGACGTCCCAGTGCACTCCAGACACACCTGACTCCCCTGCACTGACTCGATGGTCACCCCGAGGACCGACTAAAAACACGATGGCAGATGTGACAGCCCTGTGCCACCTCGAGAGAAAGCCACCAATCCTTATGGTTAACCCTACAGGAAGCTGGACACTGCAATTCCGGCTCGAAAGGAGAGCAGACTTGCATTGCTCCACACAAGACAAGGCCTGACTCCCTTGTGGTCGCCCCAGAGGAACCCCGAGATCCATGTCGGCCCTGGAGAGGAACCCTGAGGTTCCGGCCTCAACTCCAGATGAGGACCTTGGCCCTGGCAGTGACCATAGAGGAATCCCAAGTGGCCCATCGCGACTCGCGGGGAGACTGGACTTCCGTGAGGCCCCACGAGCGGGTCCCTGAGGTCCCCATCTTAACTAGAGAGGAACCCCGCTGCAACTAGAGAAAACCAGGAGATTCTCCCCTCAACACGAGCTGAGGCCCATTTCCACTGGCGTCTCGAGAGAAATCCCACCTTCCCTCCTGAGCCCCAAAAGGGTCCTTGACACCCTTGAGGCAACTCAACAAGTTCCCTGACATCCTTGTTTGCACTCGAGAGGAAATCCGAGGGTCCCACCACAACTCAAGAAGAGCCCAGGATCTCCCTCCTCATTCCGAGAGGAGGGTCTGTTACCCTGTTTGTCGGGGAGGGAATCACGGCGTTCCCGTCGCACCTCAAAAGGAGGAGGTCTCCACGTGAGGCTCGGAAGGAACTCAAGGTGTCGTGCCACCATTTCAAAAGACCACTGATGTCCCAGCACACTCCAGACACACCTGACTCCCCTGCACTGACTCGACGGTCACACCAAGGACCGACTCAAAACACGATGGCAGGTGTGACAGCCCTGTGGCGCCACGACAGAAAGCCACCCATCCCTATGGTCAACCTGACAGGAAGCCTGACCCTGCTTTTCCGGCTCGAGAGGAGAGCGGACTTGCATGGCTCCACCGAGACGAGGCCTGACTCCCCTGTGGACACCCCAGAGGAACTCCGAGTTCCATGTCGGCCCTGGAGAGGAAACCTGAGGTTCCGGCCTCACCTCCAGATGAGGACCTCGGCCCCAGCAGTGACTGCAGAGGGATCCTGAGGGACCCCTCGCGACTCGAGTGGAGACAGGACCTCCTTGAGGCCCCACGAGCGGGTCCCTGAGGTCCCTGTTGGAACTCAAGAGTAACCCTGCTGCAACATGAGAAACACCAGGAGATTCTCCCCTCAATGCGAGCTGAGTCCCTTTACCGCTGTGGCGTCTCGAGAGAAATCCCACCTTCCCTCCTGAGCCCCGAAAGGGTCCTTGACACCCTTGGGGCAACTCAACAAGTTCCCTGACATCCCCGTCTGCACTCAAGAGGAACACCGAGGGTCCCGCCACAACTCAAGATGAGCCTTGGTTTTCCCTCCTCATCCCAAGAGGACGGTCCGTTTCTCTGCTTCGTCGGGTAGGGAATCCCGGTGTTCCATTCACACCTCAAGTGAGGTGGTCTATACTTGACTCTTGAGAGGAACTCGAGGTGTCGTGCTACAATTTCAAAAGACCCCCAATGTCCCAGTGCACTCCAGACATACCTGACTCCCCTGTGACGCTACGGTCACACTGTGGACCAACTCAAAACACAATGGCAGGTGTGACAACCCTGTGGCACCTCGAGAGAAAGCCACCAATCCCTATGGTCAACCAGACAGGAAGCCTGACACTGTTTTTCAAGCTGGAGAGGAAAGCGGACTTGCATAGCTCCACATGAGACGAGGCCTGACTCCACTGTGGACACACCAGAGGAACACCAAGATCCATGTCAGCCCTGGAGAGGAACCCTGAGTTTCCGGCTTCAACTCCACATGAGGACCTCGGCCCTGGCAGCGACTTCAGAGGAATCCCGAGGGGCCCCTTGCGAGTCGCTTCGAGACTGGACCTCCTTGAGCCCCCAAGAGTGGGTCCCTGAGGTCCCCCTCGGAACTCGAGAGGAACCCCGCTGCAACTCGAGAAAAACCAGGAGATTCTCCCCTTAATGCTAGCTGAGGCCCTTTTAAGCGGCAGCGTCTTGATGGAAATCCACCTTCGCTCCTGAGCCACGAAATGGTCCTTAACATCCTTGAGGAAACTCAAGAAGTTCCCCGACATCCCATTCTGAAGTCGAGAGGAACACCGAAGGTCCCGCCACAACTCAAGAAGAGCCCCGGTTCTCCCTCATCATCCCGAGAGGAGGGTCCTTTGTCCTGCTTCGTTGGGGAGGGAATCCCGGCATTCCCTTTGCACATCATGAGGAGGCGGTCTCCGCTTGAAGGTCGAGAGGAACTCCAGGGTCGTGCCACCATTTCCAGAAACACCCTATGTCCCAGTGCACTCCAGACACACCTGACTCCCCAGCACTGATGCGACAGTAACCCCGAGGACCAACTCAAAACACTATGGCAGGTGTGACAGCCCTGTGGCGCCTTGAGAGAAAGCCATTGATACCTATGGTTAACCCGACAGGAAGCCTGACACTGTTTTCCAGCTCGAGAGAAGAGCTGACTTGCATGGCTCCACATGAATAGGTCTTGACTCCCCTGTGGACGCCCGAGAGGAACCTCGAGATCCATGTCGGCCCTGGAGAAGAAGCCTGAGGTTCCAGCCTCAACTCCAGATGAGGACCTCAGCCCCGGCAGCAACTGCAGAGGAATCCCGAAGGGCCATCGCAACACGCGTGGAAACTGGACATCCCTGAGGCCCCACGAGCGGGTCCCTGAGGTCCCGTCGTAACTCGAGATGAACCCCACCACAACTCGATTAAAACCAGATTTTCCCCTCAATGCGAGCTGTGGCCCTTTTTAACTTCAGCGTCTCGAGAGAAGTCCCACCTTCCCTCCTGAGCCCTGAAAGGGTCCTTGACACATTTGAGGAAAGTCAAGAAGGTCCACGACATCCCCGTCTGCAGTCGAGAGGAACACAGAAGGTCCTGCCACAACCCAAAAAGAGCCCCAGTTCTCCCTCCTCATCCCCAAGGAGGGTCCGTTTCCCTGCTTCGTCGAGGAGGGAATCCGGCATTCCCATCACACCTAAAGAGGCAGAGTCCACTTGACGCTTGAGAGGAACTCCAGGGGACTTGCCATCATTTCAAAAGGCCCCGATGTCCCAGTGTGCTCCAGGCACACCTGACTAACCTGCACTTTCACGATGGTCACCCTGAAGACCGACTCAAAACACGATGGCAGGTGGAATAGACCTGTGGCACCTCGAGAGAAAGCCACAAATCCCTATTGTCAACCAGACAGGAAGACTGACACTGCTTTTCTGGCTTGAGATGAGAGCGGACTTGCCTGGCTCCACACGAGACAAGGCCTGACTGTCCTGTGGATGCCCCAGAGAAATCCTGAGATCCATGTCGGCCCTGGAAAAGAAACCTGAGGTTTTGGCCTCAACTCCAGATGAGCACCTCGGCCCCGGCAGCGACTTCAGAGCAATCCTGAGGGGCCCCTTGAGACTCGCGTGGAGATGGGACCTCTCTGAGGCCCCAGGAGTGGGTCCATGAGGTCTCTGCCACAACTCAAGAAAAATCATGAAATTCTCCCCTTATCATGAGTCGAGGCCCTTTTCCACTGTGGTGTTTCGAGAGAAATCCCACCTTCCCTTCTGAGCCCCGAAAGGTTCTTTGACACCCTTGAGGCAACTCAAGAAGTTCCCTGACATCCCCGTCTGAACTCGAGAGGAAATCCGAGGGTCCTGCCACAAGTGAAGAAGAGCCCCGATTCTCCCTACTCATCCCGAGAGGAGGGCCCATTATCCAGCTTTGTCGGGGAGGGAATCCCAGCAGTCTGTTGCATCTCAAGAGAAGGCAGTCTCAACAGGAAAGTCAAGAGGAACACCAGGGGTCATGCCACCATTCCAAAAGACCAAAAAATGGCTCAGTTCACCCTAGATGAACCTGAATTCCCTGCACTGCCTCGACTGTCACCAGGAGTATGGACTCACACCATGGTGGCACATGTCACAGCACTGTGACACCTCGAGGAAAAGCTACAGATCCCTGTGTCAACTCGACGGGAAGCCTGACACTGCTGCTAAAGCTCAGGAGGAAAGAGGACGTACATGTCTCCACTCGAGACGAGGTTTGATTAGCCTGTGAAGACTCCAGAGGAACGCCAAACCATGTCAGCACTGGAGAGGAAACGTCAGGGTCCGGCCTAAGCTCCAGAAAAGGACTTAGAACCCGGCACCGACTGGATAGGAATCCCGAGAGGCCACTAGCAACTCTCATGGAGACTTTCCTTTCCTGAGGCCACACGAGCGGGTCCATGAGGTCCCCGTCGTAACTCGAGCGGAATCTTACAAAAATCAGGAAAAACCAGGAGATTCTCCCTTCCAGGCGAGATGAGGCCCTTTTCCGCTGTGGCATCTCGAGGGAAATCACACCTTCCCTCTTGAAACTCGAAAGGATCCTTCACACCCTTGCTGTAACACAAGAAGTTCCCAACATACCTGTCTACACGCGAGACGAACACCGAGGGTCCTGACACAACTCAAGAGGAGCCCCGTTTGACCCTCCTCAGCTCAAGATGAGGGTTCCTTTCCCTGCTTCGTCGGAAAGGATTCCCAGTGTTCCTGTCGCAACTCAAGAGAAGGCGCTCTCAACAAGAAAGTCGGGAGGAACTCCAGGCGTCGTGCAACCATTACAAAAGCCCTGAAAATGTCTCAGTCCACTCTAGATGAACCTTATTTCCCTACACTTACTCGACTGTCACCCTGAGTATCGACTCGCACCACGGTGGCACGTGTGACAGCCCTGTGGCACCTCGAAGGAAAGCCGCAGATCCGTGTTTCAACACGAAGGAAGAAGGACACTGCTGCTACAGCACGGGAGGAAAGAGGACGTGCATGTCTCCATTCAAGGGGAGGCCCGAATCCCCTGTGGAGACTCCAGTGGAATCCGAAGAACCCTGTGAGCACCAGACATTAAAGCTCAGTGTCTGACCTCAGCACCAGTCGAGGACGTAGGACCAACACAGACTGTAGAGAAATCTTGAGAGGCCCCTAGAAACCCGCATGGAGACTGGCCTTTCCTGAGGTCACACAAGCGGGTCCCCGAGGTCCCCGTCGTAACTCTAGAGCAACCTGCCAAAACTCAAGAAAAACCGGGAGCTTCTTCCCTCCAGTCGAGATGAAGCCCTTTTCTGCTTCGGTGTCTCGAGGAAATCACACCTTCCCTCTTGAACCTCGAAAGGGTACTTCACACCATTTTGGCAACTGAAGAAGTTTCCCGACATACTCGTCTCCACTCGAGAGGAACACCGAGGGCCCTGCTACAACTCAAGAGGAGCCCCATTTTCACCTCCTCAAATCGAGATGAGGGTTCCTTTCCCTGCTTTTTCGGGAAAGGTTTCCCAGCATTCCCGTCGCATCTCAAGAGGAGGTGCTCTCAACAGGAAACTCGAGAGGAACTACAGGGGTAGTGCCACTGTTCCAAAAGACCCCCAAGTGTCTCAGTGCACTCCAGGTGAACGTGATTTCCCTGCATTGCTCTGACTCTCACCCCGAGATTCGACTCACACCACAGTGGCACATATTAGAGTCCTGTGGCACCTCGAGGGAAAGCCACAGATCCCTGTGTCAACTCGATGGGAAGCCTGACAGTGCTGCTACACCTCGGGAGGAAAGTGGACGTGCATGTCTCCATTAGAGATGAGGCCTTACTCCCCTTTGGAGACTCCAGAGGTACCCCAAGGTCCATGTCAGCACTGGAGAGGAAGCCTCAGGGTCCGGCGTCAGCTCCAATGAGGACTTATGACCCGGCACTGACTGGAGAGGAATCCCGAGAGGCCCATTGAAACGTGCATGGAGACTGGTCTTTCCTGATGCCACACGTGCGGGTCCCTGAGGTCCCTGTCGTAACTCAAGAGGAAACTGCTGCAACTCGAGAAAAATCAGATTTTCCACGCCAGGTGAGATGAGGCAATTTTCCACTGTGGCATCTCGAGGGAAATCACACCTTCCCTCTTGAACCTCGAAAGGGTCCTTCACACCCTTGCTGCAACAAGAAGTTCCCCAACATGCCCGTCTCCACTCGAGAGGAACACCGAGGATCCCACCACAACTCAAGAGGAGCCCCGTTTGCCCCTCCTCAGCTCGAATTGAGGGTGTCTTTCCCTACTTCGCCGGGAGAGGTTATCTGGCATTTCCATCGCACCTCAAGAGGAGGCGCTAACAAGAGGAAAGTCAAGAGGAACTCCAGGGGATGTTCAACCATTCCAAAAGACCCCCAAATGTCTTAGCCCACTCCAGATGAACCTGATTTCCCTGCACTTCCTCGACTGTCACCCAGGTACCGACTCACCCCACGGTGGCACGTGTTACAGCCCTGTGACACCTCGAGGGAAAGGCACAGAACCCTGTGTCAACTCGACGGGAAAACTGACCCTGCTATTACATCTAGGGGGTAAAGCTGACATGCATGTTTCCATACGAGACGAGGCCTGACTCCCCTGTGGAGACTCCAGAGGAACCCCAAGGTCCATGTCAGCACTGCAGAGGAAACCTCAGGGTCTGGCCTCAGCTCCAGACGAGAACATAGGACCCGGGACCGACTGGAGAGGAATCCCGAGAGGCCCATCGCAACTCGCATGTAGGCTGGCCTTTCCTGAGGCCATACGAGTGGGTCCCTGAAGTCCCCATCGTAACTCAAGAGGAAACAGACGCAACTCGAGAAAAACCAGGAGTTTCTCCCCTCCAGGCGAGATGAGGCCCTTTTCCGCTGCGGCGTCTCGAGGGAAATCACACTTTTCCACTTGAACCTCCAAAGGTTCCTTCAACCATTGCTGCAACAAAAGAAGTTCCTGACATACCCGTCTCCACTAGAGAGGAAAACCGATGGTACTGCCAGAAATCAATAGGAGCCCCGTTTTCCACTGCGCAGCTCAAGATGAGTGTTCATTTCCCTGCTTCCTCGTGATAGGATTCCTAGCGTTCCCGTCACATTTCAAGAAGTGGCGCTCCCAACAAGAAAGTCGAGAGGAACTCCAGGTGTCGTGCCATCATTCCAAAAAACCCCCAAATCTCTCAGTCCACTCCAGATGAACACGGCTTCTGTGCACATTCTCGACTGCCACCCCGAGTAACGACTCACACCACAGTGGCATGTGTGACTGCCCTGTTGCACCTCGAGGGAAAGCCACAGATACCTTTGTCAACTCGAGGGGAATCCGGACACTGCTGCTACAGCTCGGGAGGAAAGCGGACTTCCATGTCACCACTGGAGACGAGGCCTGACTCCCCTGTGGAGACTCCAGAGGAACCCCAAGATCCATGTCAGCACTGGAGAGGAAACCTTAGGGTACGGTGTCAGCTCCAGATGAGGACTTAGGACCCGGCACTGACTGGAGAGCAATCCTGAGAGGTCCCTCGCAACTCCCATGGAGAGTGACCTTTCCTGAGAAAACACGATCAGGTCCCTGAGGTCCCCGTCATAACTCAAGAGGAACCTGCTGTATTCGTGACAAACCAGGAGGTTCTCCCCTCCAGGCGAGATGAGGCCCATTGCTGTTGCAGTGTCTCGAAGGAAATCAAGCCTTCCCTCTTGAACCTGGAAAGGTTCCTTCACACCCTTGCTGTAACTCAAGAAGTTCCCAGACATATATGTCTACACAGGAGAGGAACACCGAGGGTCCCAACACAACTCAAGAGAAGCCCCGTTTGACTCTCCTCAGCTCAAGATGAGGGTTTCTTTCCCTGCTTCGTCAGGAAAGGATTCCCGGCGTTCCTGTCACATCTCAAGAGGAGGCGCTCTCAACAGGAAAGTCGAGAGGAACACCAGGGGTCCTGCAACTCTTACAAAAGACCTGAAAATGTCTCAGTCCACTCAAGATGAACCTGATTTCCCTGCACTTCCTCGACTGTCACCCCGAGTATCGACTCACACCACTGTGGCACGAGTGACAGCCCTATGGCACCTCGAGGGAGAGCCACAGATTCCTGTTTCAGCTTGACAGGAAGAAGGACACTGCTGCTACAGCACGGGAGGAAAGCAGACGTGCATGTTTGCACTCGAGACGAGGCTTGAATCCCCTGTGGAAACTCGAGAGAAACCCAAAAACCATGTCAGCACTGGACAGTAAACCTCAGTGTCCAGTCTCAGCTCCAGACGAGGACATAGGACCCAGCACTGACTGCAGAGAAATCACGAGAGGCCCCTCGCGACCCACATGGAGACTGGCCTTTCCTGAGGCCAAATGAGCGGGTCCCTGAGGTCCCCATCGTAACTCGAGAGGAACCTGCCGAACTAAAGAAAAACCGGCAGATTTTCCCCTCCAGGCAAGATGAGGCCCTTTTCTGCTTCGGTGTCTCAAGGAAATCACACAATCCCTCTTGAACCACAAAAGGATTCTTCACACCATTTCTGCAACTAAAGAAGTTCCCCGACATACCCGTCTCCACTCGAGAGCAACACCGAGGTCCCGCTACACTCAAGAGGAACCCCGTTTTCCCTTCCTCAGCTAGAGATGAGGGTTCCTTTCCCTGCTTCTTCGGGAAAGGTTTCCCAGCGATCACGTCGCATCTCAAGAGGAGGCTCTCTCAACAGGAAAGTCAAGAGGAACTCCCGGGGTAGTGCCACCATTCCAAAAGGCGCCCAAATGTCTCAGTCCACTCCAGTTGAGCCTGATTTACGTGCACTGCCTTGACTGTCACCCTGAGTATCAACTCACACCACGGTGGCACGTGTGACAGCCCTGTGGCACCTGGAGGGAAAGCCATATATTGCTGTGTCAACACGACAGGAAGCCTGACACTGCTGCTACAGCACGTGAGGAAATCGGATATGCATGTCTCCACTCGAGACGAGGTCTAACTCCCCTGTGGAGACTCCAGAGGAACCCCAAGATTCATGTCAGCACTGTAGAGGAAACTTCAGGGTCCGGCCTCAAGTCCAGATGAGGACTTAGTACCGGCACCAACTGGAGAAGTATGCCAAGAGGCCCCTCCCAACTCGCATGGAAACTGGCCTTTCCTGAGGCCACACGAGCGGGTCCCTGAGGTCCCAGTCTTAACCTGAGAGGAACCTGCCACACCTCGAGAAAAATCAGGAGATTCTCCCCTCCAGCGAGATGAGGCTCTTTTCTGCTGTGGCATCTCGAGGGATATCACACCTTCCCTTTTTAAACACGGAAGGGTCCCTAACACACTTGCTGCTACTCAAGAAGTTTCCTGACACCCGTCTCCACTTGAGAGGAAAACTGAGGGTCCTGCCACAATTCAAGTTGAGCCCCGTTTTCCCCTCCTCAGCTCGAGATTAGGGTTCCTTTCCCTGCTTTGTCGGGAAAGGATTCCCGGAGTTCCAGTCGCATTTCAAGAGAAGGCGCTCTACACAGGAAAGTCGAGAAGAATTCCAGGGGTCGTGCCACCATTCCAAAAGATCCCCAAATGTCTCAATCCACACCAGATGAACCTGATTTCCCTGCACTGCCTTGATCGTCACCCCGAGTATCGAACACATATGGTGGAACCTGTGACATTCCTGTGGCACCTCGAGGGAAAACCACAGATGCCTGTGTCAACTCGATGGGAAGCCAGACACTGCTGTTACAGCTCGGGAGGAAAGCAGACTTGCATGTCTCCACCTGAGATGAGGCCTGACTCCCCTGTGGAGACTGCAGAGGAACCCCAAGATCCATGTCATCACTGGAGAGGAAATCTTAGGGTCCGGCATCAACTCCAGATGAGGACTTAGGACCCGGCCCGACCGGAGAGCAATGCTGAGAGGCCCCTGGCAACTCGCATGGAGAGTGGCCTTTCCTGAGGAAACACGAGCGGGTCCCTGAGGTCCCCATCGTAACTCGAGATGAACCTGCTGCAATTCATGAGAAACCAGGAGGTTCTCTCCTCCAGGCAAATGAGGCCTTTTTCTGCTGTGATGTCTCGACAGAAATCACACCTTCCCTCTTGAACCTCGAAAGGGTACTTCACACCCTTGCTGTAACTCAAGAAGTACCCCGACATCCCCGTCTTCACTCGAGAGGAACCCCGAGGGTTCTGCCACAACTCAAGAGAGCCCCGTTTGCCCCTCCTCACCTGGAGATGAGCGTTCTTTTCCCGGTTTTGTCGGGAAAGGATTCCCGGCGTTACTGTCGCATCTCAAGAGGAGGCACTCTCAACAGGAATGTCGAGAGGAACTCCTGGCGTGGTGCAACCATTACAAAGACCTGAAAATGTCTCAGTCCACTCCAGATGAACCTGATTTCCCTGCACTTCCTCGACTGTCACCCCGAGTATCAACTCACACCACGGTGGCACGGGTGATAGCCCTGTGGCACCTTGAGGGAAAGCCACAGATTCGTTTCAATCGACAGGAAGAACGACGCTGCTTCTACAGCATGGGAGGAAAGAGGACGTGCATGTCTCCTCTCGAGAGGAGGCCTGAATTCCCCGTGGAGACCCCAGTGGAACCCCAGAATCACGTCAGCACCGGACATTAAACCTCAGTGTCCGGCCTCAGCCCATGACATGGACCTAGGACCCGGCACAGACTGGAGAGAAATCTCGAGAGGCCCCTCGCAAATCACATGGAGACTGGCCTTCCCTGAGAGCACGCCAGCGGGTCCCTGAGGACCTCGTCAAACTCTAGAAGAACATGCTGCAACTTGAGAAAAACCAGGAGATTCTCCCCTCCAGGCTAGATGAGGCCCTTTTCCGCTGCAGCATCTCGAGGGAAATCACACCTTCCCTCTTGAACCTCGAAAGGGTCCTTCACACCCTTTCTGCAACTCAAAAAGTTCCCCGACATACCCGTCGCCACTCGAGAGGAACACTGAGGTCCCGGTACAACTCAAGAGGAGCCCCGTTTTCCCCTCCTCAGCTCAAGATTAGGGTTCCTTTCCCTGCTTCTTTGGGAAAGGTTTCCCGGCGATCACGTCGCATCTCAAGAGGAGGCTCTCTCAACAGGAAAGTCAAGAGGAACTCCCGGGGTAGTGCCACCGTTCCAAAAGACACTCAAATGTCTCAGTCCACTCCAGTTGAGCCTGATATACGTGCACTGCCTTGACTGTCACCCTGAGTATCCACTCACACCACGGTGACACGTGTGACAGCCCTGTGTCACTTTGATGGAAAGCCACATATCGCTGTGTCAACACGACTGGAAGCCTGACACTGCTGCTACAGCATGGGAGGAAAGCGGTTATGCATTTCTCCACTCGAGAGAGGTATGACTCCCCTGTTGAGACTCCATAGGAACCCCAAGGTCCGTGTCAGCACTGAAGAGGAAATCTCAGTGTCCGGCCTCAGCTCCAGACGAGGACTTAGCACCTGGCACCAACTGCAGAGGAATCCCGAGAAGCCCCTCGCGACTCAAGTGGAGACTGGACCTCCCTGAGTCTCCCGAGCGTGTCCCTGAGTTTCCCGTTGTAACTCGAGAGGAACTCTGCTGCAACTAGAGAACAACCAGGAAATTCTCCCCTCATCATTAGCTGAGGCTCTTTTCCACTGCGGCTTTTCGAGAGAAATCCCACCTTCCCTCCTTAGCCCCAAAAGTGTCCTTGACACCCTTGGGGCAACTCAACAAGTTCCTGACATCCCCATTTGCACTGGAGAGGAACACCGAGGGTCCCCCCACCACTCAAGAAGAGGCCCGATTCTACCTCCTCATCCCCAGAGGAGGGTCCGTTTCCCTGCTTCATCAGGGAGGGAATCCCAGTGTTCAGTCGCACCACAAGAGGAGGCGTTCTCCACTTGATGCTGGAGAGGAACTCCATGTGTCGTGCCACCATTTCAAATAGCCCAGATGTCCCAAGCACTCCATACACACCTGACTCCCCTGCACTGACTCGACGGTCACCCAGAGTACCGACTCAAAACATAATGGCAGGTCTGACAGCCCTGTGGCTCTTCGCGAGAAAGCCACCGATCCCTATGGTAAACCCAACGGGAAACCTGATACTGCATTTCCTGCTCGAGAGGAGAGCGGACTTGTGTGGCTTCACACGAGACGAGGCCTGACTCACCTTTGGAGCCCCAGAGGAACCCCGAGATCCATGTCGGCCCTGGAGACGAAACCTGAAGCTCTGGCCTCAACTCCAGATGAGGACTTCGTCCCGGCAGCAACTGCAGAGGAATCCCGAGGCGCCCCTCGCAAATCGCATGGAGACTGGACCTCCCTGAGGCCCCACGAGCGGGTTCCTGTGATCCCAGCATAACTCGAGAGGAACCCCGCGACAACTCGAGAAAAACCAGGTTTTTTTTTCCCATCCAGTCAAGATGAGACCCTTTTCCGCTGTGGCATCTCGAGGGAAATCACACCTTCCCACTTGAACCTCGAAATGGTCCTTCAACCGTTGCTGCAACAAAAGAAGTTTCCCGATATACCCGTCTGCACTAGAGAGGAAAACCGATGGTACTGCCACAACTCAATAGGAGCCGCATTTTCCACTCCTCAGCTCGAGATGAGTGTTCATTTCCCTGCTTCCTCGTGATAGGATTCCAGGCGTTCTAGTCTCATTTCAAGAGGTGGCGCTCTCAACAGGAAAGTGGAGAGGAACTCCAGGGGTTGTGCCACCATTCCAAAAGACCCCCAAAATTTCTCAGTCCACTCCACGTGAACATGATTTCTGTGCAGGTCCTCGACTGTCACCCCGAGTATCGATTCACACCACGGTGGCATGTGTGACTGCCTTGTCGCACCTCAAGGGAAAACCACAGATGCCTGTGCCAACTCAATGGGAAGCCAGACACTGCTGTTACAGCTCGGGAGGAAAGCAGACGTGCATGTCTCCACTTGAGACGAGGCCTGACTCCCCTGTGGAGACTCCAGAGGAACCCCAAGATCCATGTCAGCACTGGAGAGGAAATCTTAGGGTCCTGTCTCAACCCCAGATGAGGAGTTAGGACCCAGCTCGACTGGAGAGCAATCCCAAGAGGCCCCTCACAACTCCCTTTGAGAGTGGTCTTTCCTGAGGAAACACGAGCGGGTCCTTGAGGTCCCCGTCCTAACTCGAGATGAACCTACTGCAATTCGTGACAAACCAGAAGGTTGTCCCCTTCAGGCGAAATGAGGCCCTTTCTGCTGAGACATCTCAATGGAAATCACACCTTCCGTCTTGATCCTCGAAAGAGTCCTTCACACCCTTGCTGCAACTCAAGAAGTACCCCGACATACCCGTCTTCACTCGAGAGGAACACCGAGGGTCCTGCCACAACTCAAGAGGAGCCCCGTTTGCCCCCCCTCAGTTCAAGATGAGCGTTCCTTTCTCTGCTTCGTTGGGAAAGGGTTCCCGGTGTTCCTGTCGCATCTCAAGAGGAGGCGCTCTCAACAGAAATGTCGAGAGGAAATCCAGGGGTAGTGCAACCATTACAAAAGACCTGAAAATATCTCAGCCCACTCCAGATAAACCTGATTTCGCTGCATTTCCTCGACTATCACCCGGAGTATCGACTTACACCACAGTGGCACGTGTGACAGCCCTGTGGCACCTGGAGGGAAAGGCTCAGTCCGTTCAACTCGACAGGAAGAAGTACACTGCTTCTACAGCACGGGAGGAAAGAGGACGTGCACATCTCCTCTCGAGAGGAGGCCTGAATCCCCTGTGGAGACCCCAGTGGTACCCCAAGAACCATGTCAGCAGTGGACATTAAACCTCAGTGTCCGGCCTCAGCCCAAGACAAGGACGTAGGACCTGGCACAGACTGGAGAGAAATCTCGAGAGGCCCCTCGCAAATCGCATGGAGACTGGCCTTTCCCGAGACCACAAGAGCGGGTCCCTGAGGTCCTCGTCAAACTCCAGAAGAACCTGCTGCAACTTGAGAAAAACCAGGAGATTCTCCCCTCCAGGCTAGATGAGGCCCTTTTCCGCTGCAGCATCTCGAGGGAAATCACACCTTCCCTCTTAAACCTCAAAAGGGTCCTTCACACTCTTTCTGCAACTCGAGAAGTTCCCTGACATATCCGTCGCCACTCGAAAGGAACACTGAGGTCCTGGTGCAACTCAAGAGGAACCCCGTTTTCCCCTCCTCAGCTCGAGATGAGGGTTCCTTTCCCTGCTTCTTTGGGAAAAGTTTCCCGGCTATTACGTCGCATCTCAAGAGGAGGCTCTCTCAACAGGAAAGTCAAGAGGAACTCCCGGGGTAGTGCCACCGTTCCAAAAGACGCCCAAATGTCTCAGTCCACTCCAGTTGAGCCTGATTTACATGCACTGCCTTGGCTGTCACCCTGAGTATCGACTCACACCATGGTGACACCTGTGACAGCCCTGTGGCACTTTGATGGAAAGCCACATATCGCTGTTTCAACACGACTGGAAGCCTGACTCTGCTGCTACAGCACGGGAAGAAAAGCGGATATTCATGTCTCCACTCTAGACGAGGCATTATTCCCCTGTGGAGTCTCCAGAGGAACCCCAAGATTCATGTCAACACTGAAGAGGAAACCTCAGGGTCCTGCCACAAGGCTAGATGAGGACTTAGTACCCGGACTGACTGGAGAGGTATGCCAAGATGCCCCTCCCAACTCGCATGGAAACTGGCCTTTCCTGAGGCCACACGAGCGAGTCCCTGAGGTCCCAGTCTTAACTTGAGAGGAATCTGCCACAACTCGAGAAAAATCAGGAGATTCTCCCCTCCAGCGAGATGCGGCCCCTTTCTGCTGAGGCGTCTCGAGGGAAATCTCGCCTTCTCTCTTCAAACAAGAAAGAGTCCTTCACACCCTTGCTGCAACTCAAGAAGTCCCCTGACACCCTTCTCCACTCTAGAGGAAAACCGAGGGTCCCACCACAACTCAAGAGGAGCCCCGTTTGCCCCACCTCATCTCGAGAGGAGCGTTCCTTTCCCTGCTAGTCGGGAAAGGATTCCTGGCGTTCCCGTCGCATCTCAAGAGGAGGCTCTCTCAACAGGAATGTCGAGAGGAACTCCAGGAGTTGTGCAACCATTATAAAACACCCAAAAATGACTCAGTCCACTCCAGATGAACCTGATTTCCCTGCACTTCCTCGACTGTCACACAGAGTATCGACTCACACCATGGTGGCACGTGTGACAGCCCTGTGGCACCTCGAAGGAAAGCCGCAGACCCCTGTTTCAACTCGACATGAAGAAGGACACTGCTGATACAGCACAGAGGAAAGAGGACGTGCATGTGTCCACTCGAGACGAGACCTTACTCCCCTGTGGAGACTCCAGTGGAACCGCTAGAACCACGTCAGCACTGAACACTAAACCTCAGTGTCCGGCCTCAGCTCCAACAAGGACTTACGACCCGGCACCGACTGGAGAGGAATCCCGAGAGTCCCCTCGAAACTCGCATGGAGATTGGCCTTTCCTGTGTCCACACGAGTGGGTTCCTGAGGTCCCCGACGTATCTCAAGAGGAAACTGTCGCAACTCGTGAAAAACCAGGAGATTCTCCCCTCCAGGCGAGATGAGGCCCTTTTCTATTGCGGCATCTCGAGGGAAATCACACCTTCCCACTTGAACCTTGAAATGGTCCTTCAACCGTTGCTGCAACAAAAGAAGTTCCCCGATATACCCGTTTCCACTCGAGAGGAAAACCGATGGTACTGCCACAACTCAATAGGAGCCCCGTTTTCCACTCTGCAGCATGAGAGGAGCGTTCATTTCCCTGCTTCCTCGTGATAGGATTCCCGGCATTCCTGTTGCATTTCAAGAGGTGGCGCTCTCAACAGGAAAGTCGAGAGGAACTCCAGTGGTTGTGCCACCGTTCCAAAAGACCCCCAAATTCTTCAGTCCACTCCTCATGAACATGATTTATGTGCACGTCCTCGACTGTCACTCCGAATATCGACTTACACCATGGTGGCATGTGTGACTGCCCTGTCGCACCTCGAGGGAAAGCCACAGATGCCTGTGTCAACTCGGTGGGAAGCCAAACACTGCTTCTACCACTAGGGAGGGAAGCGGACTATCATATCTCCACTTGAGATGAGGCCTGACTCCCCTGTGGATGCCATGGAGGAAACCCGAGATCCATGTCGGCCCTTGAGAGGAAACCTAAGGTTCCGGCCTCAACTCCAGATTAGGACCTCAGCCCCAACAGCTTCTGCAGAGGAATCCTGAGTGGCCCCTCGCGACTCGCCTGGAGACTGGACCTCCTTGAGGGCCCACAAGCGGGTCCCTGTGGTCCCAGTCATAACTCGAGAGGAACCCCGCCGCAATTCGAGAAAAACCAGGAGATTCTCCTCTCAACGCAAGCTGAGGCCCTTTATGGCTGCCACAGCTCTAGAGAAATACAACCATCCCTCCTGAGCCACGAAAGGGTCTTTGACACCCTTAAGGAAACTCAGGAAGTTCCTGACAACCCGTCTGTACTCGAGGGGAACAAGAGGGTCCCGCCAGAACTCATAAGAGCCCCGGATCTCTTTCTTCATCTCGAAAGGAGGGTCCATTTCCCTGCTTCGTTGGGGAGGGAATCCTGGCATTTCTATCGCACCTCAAGAGGAGGCGGTCTCCACGTGATGCACGAGAGCAACTTCAGGGGTCATCCACCATTTGAAAAGACCCCCGATGTTCCAGTGCACTCCAGACACACCTGACTCCCATGCACTGACACGACGGTCTCCCTGAGGACTGACTTAAAACACCATAGCAGGTGTTACAGCCCTGTGGGGTCTAGAGAAATCCACCGATCCAAATGGTCAACCCGACAGGAAACCTGACACTGCTTTTCTGGCTCGAGAGGAGAGTGGACTTGCATGGCTCCACCCGAGACGAGTCCCTGACTCCCCTGTGGACACCCCAGCAGAACCCCGAGATCCATGTCAGCCCTAGAGAGGAAACCTTAGGTTCCGGCCTCACCTCCAGATGAGGACCTTGGCCCCGGAATAGACAGCAGTGGAAACCCCAGGGGACCCTCGTGACTCGCGGGTAGACTGGACCTCCCTGAGGCCCCATGAGCAGGTCCCTGATTTCTCCCATCGTAATGTGAGAGGAACTCTGCCGCAACTAGAGAAAAACCAGGAGATTCTCCCCTCAAAGGGAGTTGAGGCCCTTTTCGGCTGTGGCGTCTCAAGAGACATCCACCTTCCCTCCTGAGCCCCGAAAGGGTCTTTGACACCCTTGAGGCAACTCAAGAAGACCCAATATCCTCGACTGCAGTCCAGAGGAACACCGAGATTCCCGCCACAACTCCAGAAGAGTCCCGGGTCTCCCTCCTCATCTTGAGAGAAGGGTCCACTTCCCTGCTTCGATGGGGAGGGAATCCTGGTGTTCCCATCGCACCTCAAGTGGAGGCGGTATACACTTGATGCTCCAGAGTTATTCCAGGGGTCGTGCCATCATTTCAAAAAACCCCTGATGTGAGATTCGTGGTAAAGATGGCAGAGGAATAGGACGGGAAGACCACTTTCTCCCTCACAAATTCCTCAAAAGAACATTTCAACACTGAGCAAACTCCACAAAACAACTTCTGAATGCTGGCAGAGGACATCAGGCAACCAGAAAAGCAGACCATTGTCTTCAAAAACAGGTAGGAAAAAATATAAAAGACGAAAAAGGAGACAAAGGAGGTGGGGAGGGAGCTCCGTCCTGGGAAGGGAAGCCCGTCCCAGGAAGGGAATTTTAAGAAGAGAGGTTTCCAAACACCAGGAAACACTCTCCCTGCTGAGTCTGTGGTGAGCCTTGGAAACACAGAGGGCAACATAACAGGAAGGGAAAAATAAATAAATAATTAAAACCAACAGATTACAAGCCCAACAGTAACTCCCCCAGTGGAAAAGCAGCACAGACGCCTGCATCCTCCACAAGCTAGTGGGGGCAGGGCAGGGAAGCGCGGGAGGCGCGGGCTGCAGTGCTTTGTAAGAATCGGGCAGGAACACCCCACGCGCAACCAGAACAATCTAACTTGGGCTAGCAAACCGGACTGTGGGATAGCTACCACGCGAAAAGCTCAAACATAAGACACCACCAGGACCGAGCACAGAACAAAGGATGGAACGGAAAAGCCGGCTGCAGACCATCCCCCACCAGGGACAGGCAGCCAGAGCCATAAGGACTGGAAAGGGGCAATTGCAGACCTGGAGAGACTTTACTTACCTAACTGCAAGCAGGCTTCTTTGCTAAGACTTCTGGGGGTGCTAGACAGTCACCATCTGCCTCACGGGGGGGCGCCAGTGGTCCACCCAGAAAGCTGAGCAGCAGCGGCAGAAAAGGTGACAAGTCGCGGCGATCGCACTCGCCAAACTCCTGAGCTACTCGGACCTGGGAAGGGCACAAAGTGCAGTCCCAGCAGAATCTGTGCCTCTGAGGGCTGCCTGAGCCCCGAACCTGAGTGGCTTGGACCGGGGAAGTACACGCAGCCTAGGGTCGGCCCCAGATGGTTCCTGGCTGAGCATCGTAGAGCCAGAACGGTTTGTGCGCCTCGAGAAGGGACAGGTCAAGCGGGGCTGAGACACTGTGTGCACACGACAGTGCTATTTGTTTGCAGCATCCCCCCTCCCCACAGCGCGACTGAACTAGTGAGCCTAAAAACCAGCAAACAGAAGAAGTTAAACAGAGGGAACCACCTTGGAATTGATCCCATACAGCCCACAACATCAGAGAAGGGCCAGATATTTTTACTATTTTTAAAATCATTCCTTTTTTAAATTTTTTTTCTAACTTTTTAAAATTGTTAAGTCTTCTATTTCTCTTCTAATTTTTATTTTTTTAACCTACTATTACTATTTAAAAAAACAGACTTTTTTAATAAGGCAAACACCATATATAGTCTTTGGATGGTTGTTGTTGGTTTTTTTTTTAATAACTCTTGTTTTTTTTTTTTCTTTTTTTTCTCTCTTTTTCTTTTCTTTCTTCCTTTTTCCTTCTGCTTCTTTTCTTTAATATTGTATTTTTGAAAATCCAACCTCTACTCTAGATTTTTAATCTTTGCTCTTAGGTTTTTGTTGTCAATTTTGTACATTTAAAAACCCAAACTTCACTACCCAAGTTTACCTGAGAGCGACATTACTGGCTTGACCACTCTCTCCTCCTTTGGACTCTCCTTTTTCTCCACCAGGTGGCCTCTGTCTCTTTTCTCCCCCATCTCTTCTCTATCCAACTCTGTGAATATCTGTGTGTTCCAGATGGTGGAGAACACCTAAGGAACTGGTTACTGGCAGGATTTCTCTATCTCCTTCTCATTCCTCTCTCTCATCCTCCTGGCCACCTCTGTCTACTTCCTCCCTCTCCTTTTCCCTGTATAACTCCGTAAATACCTCTGAGCGGTCCAGACTATAGAGCGCACATAAAAAAGTGACTACTGGCTAGCTTGCTCTCTCCTCTCTTGATCTCACCGCATCTCATTCCAGTTACCTCTAACTACCCCCTCCATCTTCTCTTCTCCTTGTAACTCAGTGAACCTCTCTGAGTGTCCCTCAATGTGGAGAAACATTTCATCTTTAACCTAGATGTTTTATCATCGGTGCTGTATAGATGGAGAAGTCTAGAGGCTACTGTAAAAATAAAACTGAAAACCAGAAGCAGGAGGCTTAAATCCAAAGCCTGAAAACATTAGAGAACTCTTGAATTCAGAGAACATTAAGCAATAGGAGCTCATCAAATGCCTTCATACCTACACTGAAACCAAGCTCCACCCACGGGCCAACAAGTTCCAAAACAAGACATACCACTCAAATTCTCCAGCAACACAGGAACACTCCCCTGAGCTTCAATATACAGGCAGCTCAAAATTATTCCAAAACCTTTGATGTCTCATAACCCATTACTGGTCACTCTGCTGCACTCCAGAGAGAAGAAACCCAGCTCCACCCACCAGAACTCCAACACAAGCCTCCCTAACCAGGAAACCTTGACAAGCCACTGATACAACCCCACCCACAGTGAGGAAGCGCCATAATAAGGAGAACTCCACAAATTACCAGAATATTAAAAGGCCACCCAAAACGCAGCAATATAACCAAGATGAAGAGACAGAGGAATATTCAGCAGGTAAAGGAACAGGAGAGTTGCCCACCAAACCAAACAAAACAGGAAGAAGTAGGGAATCTACCTGAGAAGGAATTCCGAATATTGATAGTGAAAATGATCCAAAATCTTGAAATCAAAATGGAATCACAGATAAATAGCCTACAGACAAGGATTGAGAAGATGCAAGAAAGGTTTAACAAGGACCTAGAAGAAATAAAAAAGAGTCAAAATATAATGAATAATGCAATAAATGAGATCAGAAACACTCTGGAGGCAACAAATAGTAGAATAACGGAGGCAGAAGATAGGATTAGTGAAATAGAAGATAGAATGCTAGAAATAAATGAATCAGAGAGGAAACCAGAAAAACGAATTAAAAGAAACGAGGACAATCTCAGAGACCTCCAGGACAATATGAAACGCTCCAACATTCGAATTATAGGAGTCCCAGAAGAAGAAGACAGAAAGAAAGATCATGAGAAAATCCTTGAGGAGATAATAGTTGAAAACTTCCCTAAAATGGGGAAGGAAATAATCACCCAAGTCCAAGAAACACAGAGAGTTCCAAATAGGATAAACCCAAGGCAAAACACCCCAAGACACATATTAATCAAATTAACAAAGATCAAACACAAAGAACAAATATTAAAAGCAGCAAGGGAAAAACAACAAATAACACACAAGGGGATTCCCATAAGGATAACAGCTGATCTTTCAATAGAAACTCTTCAGGCCAGGAGGGTATGGCAAGACATACTTAAAGTGATGAAAGACAATAACCTACAGCCCAGATTACTGTACCCAGCAAGGATCTCATTCAAATACGAAGGAGAAATCAAAAGCTTTACAGACAAGCAAAAGCTGAGAGAATTCAGCACCACCAAACCAGCTCTCCAACAAATTCTAAAGGATATCCTCTAGACAGGAAACACAAAAGGGTGTATAAACCCAAACCCAAAACAATAAAGTAAATGGTAACGGGATCAAACTTATCAATAATTACCTTAAATGTAAATGGGTTGAAAGCCCCAACCAAAAGGCAAAGACTGGCTGAATGGATACAAAAATAAGACCCCTCTGTATGCTGCTTACAAGAGACCCACCTCAAAACAAGGGACACATGCAGACTGAAAGTGAAGGGCTGGAAAAAGATAGTCCATGCAAATAGAGACCAAAAGAAAGCAGGAGTGGCAATACTCATAACCGATAAAATAGACTTTAAAACAAAGGCTGTGAAAAGAGACAAAGAAGGCCACTACATAATGATCAAAGGATCAATCCAAGAAGAAGATATAACAATTATAAATATATATGCACCCAATATAGGAGCACCACAATATGTAAGACAAATGCTAACAAGTATGAAAGGGGTAATCAACAATAACACGATAATAGTGGGAGACTTTAATACCCCACTCACACCTATGGACAGATCAACTAAACAGAAAATTAACAAAGAAACGCAAACTTTAAATGATACATTAGACCAGTTAGACCTAATTGATATCTATAGGACATTTCACCCCAAAACAATGAATTTCACCTTTTTTTCAAGTGCTCATGGAACCTTCTCCAGGATAGATCACATCCTGGGCCATAAATCTAAACTTGATGAATTCAAAAAAATCGAAGTCTTTCCAAGCATCTTTTCTGACCATAATGCAGTAACATTAGATCTCAATTACAGAAGAAAAACTATTAAAAATTCCAACATATGGAGGTTGAACAACACACTTCTGAATAACCAACAAATCACAGAAGAAATCAAAAAGAAATCAAAATATGCATAGAAACTAAAGAAAATGAAAACACAACAACCCAAAACCTGTGGGACACTATAAAAGCAGTGCTGAGAGGAAAGTTCATAGCAATACAGGCATACCTCAAGAAACAAGAAAAAAGTCAAATGAATAACCTAACTCTACAACTAAAGCAACTAGAAAAGGAAGAATTGGAGAACCCCAGAGTTAGCAGAAGGAAAGAAATCTTAAAAATTAGGGCAGAAATAAATGCAAAAGAAACAAAAGAGACCATAGCAAAAATCAACAAAGCCAAAAGCTGGTTCTTTGAAAGGATAAATAAAATTGGCAAACCATTAGCCAGACTCATCAAGAAGCAAAGAGAGAAAAATCAAATCAATAAAATTAGAAATGAAAATGGAGAGATCACAACAGACAACACAGAAATACAAAGGATCATAAGAGACTACTATCAGCAGTTGTATGCCAATAAAATGGACAACGTGGAAGAAATGGACAAATTCTTAGAAAAGTACAATTTTCCAAAACTGAACCAGGAAGAAATAGAAAATCTTAACAGACCCATCACAAGCACGGAAATTGAAACTGTAATCAGAAATCTTCCAGCAAGCAAAAGCCCAGGTCCAGACGGCTTCACAGCTAAATTCTACCAAAAATTTCGAGAAGAGCTAACACCTATCCTACTCAAACTCTTCCAGAAAATGGCAGAGGAAGGTAAACTTCCAAACTCATTCTATGAGGCCACCATCACCCTAATACCAAAACCTGACAAAGATGTCACAAAAAAAGAAAACTACAGGCCAATATCACTGATGAACATAGATGCAAAAATCCTCAACAAAATTCTAGCAATCGGAATCCAACAAACATTAAAAAGATCATACACCATGACCAAGTGGGCTTTATCCCAGGGATGCAAGGATTCTTCAATATCCGCAAATCAATCAATGTAATTCACCACATTAACAAATTGAAAAATAAAAACCATATGATTATCTCAATAGATGCAGAGAAGGCCTTTGACAAAATTCAACATCCATTTATGATAAAAACTCTCCAGAAAGCAGGAATAGAAGGAACATACCTCAACATAATAAAAGCTATATATGACAAACCCGCAGCAAACATTATCCTCAATGGTGAAAAATTGAAAGCATTTCCCCTAAAGTCAGGAACAAGACAAGGGTGCCCACTTTCACTGCTATTATTCAACATAGTTATGGAAGTTTTGGCCACAGCAATCAGAGCAGAAAAACAAATAAAAGGAATCCAAATTGGAAAAGAAGAAGCAAAACTTTCACTGTTTGCAGATGACATGATCCTCTACATAGAAAACCCTAAAGACTCCACCAGAAAATTACTAGAGCTAATCAATGAATATCGTAAAGTTGCAGGATATAAAATCAACACACAGAAATCCCTTGCATTCCTATACACTAATAATGAGAAAGTAGAAAAAGAAATTAAGGAAACAATTCCATTCACCATTGCAACGAAAAGAATAAAATACTTAGGAATATATCTCCCTAAAGAAACTAAAGACCTATATATAGAAAACTATAAAACACTGATGAAAGAAATCAAAGAGGACACTAATAGATGGAGAAATATACCATGTTCATGGATTGGAAGAATCAATATATTGAAAATGAGTATACTACCGAAAGCAATTTACAAATTCAATGCAATCCCTATCAAGCTACCAGCGATATTTTTCACAGAACTAGAACAAATCATTTCAAGATTTGTACAGAAATACAAAAAACCTCGAATAGCCTAAACAATCTTGAGAAATAAGAATGGAACTGGAGGAATCAACTTGCCTGACTTCAGGCTCTACTACAAAGCCACAGTCATCAAAACAGTATGGTACTGGCTCAAAGACAGACATATAGATCAATGGAACAAAATAGAAAGCCCAGAGATAAATCCACACACATATGGACACCTTATCTTCGACAAAGGAGGCAAGAATATACAATGGAGTAAAGACAGTCTCTTTAACAAGTGGTGCTGGGAAAATTGGTCAACCACTTATAAAAGAATGCAACTAGATCACTTTCTAACACCGCACACAAAAATAAACTCAAAATGGATTAAAGATCTAAATGTAAGACCAGAAACTATAAAACTCCTAGAGGAGAACATAGGCAAAACACTCTCTGAGATAAATCATGGCAGGATCCTCTATGATCCACCGCCTGGAATTCTGGAAATAAAAGCAAAAATAAACAAATGGGATCTAATTAAAATTAAAAGCTTCTGCACAACAAAGGAAAATATAAGCAAGGTGAAAAGACAGCCTTCTGAATGGGAGAAAATAATAGCAAATGAAGCAACTGACAGACAACTAATCTTAAAAATATACAAGCAACTTATGCAGCTCAATTCCAGAAAAATAAACGACCCAATCAAAAAATGCGCCAAAGAACTAAATAGACATTTCTCCAAAGAAGACATACGGATGGCTAACAAACACATGAAAAGATGCTCAACATCACTCATTATTAGAGAAATGCAAATCAAAACCACAATGAGGTACCACTTCACACCAGTCAGAATGGCTGCGATCCAAAAATCTGCAAGCAATAAATGCTGGAGAGGGTGTGGAGAAAAGGGAACCCTCCTACACTGTTGGTGGGAATGCAAACTAGTACAGCCACTATGGAGAACAGTGTGCAGATTCCTTAAAAAATTGCAAATAGAACTACCTTATGACCCAGCAACCCCACTGCTGGGCATACACACCAAGGAAACCAGAATTGAAAGAGACGCATGTACCCCAATGTTCATCGCAGCACTGTTTATAATAGCCAGGACATGGAAACAACCTAGATGTCCATCAGCAGATGAATGGATAAGAAAGCTGTGGTACATATACACAATGGAGTATTACTCAGCCGTTAAAAAGAATTCATTTGAATCAGTTCTGATGAGATGGATGAAACTGGAGCCGATTATACAGAGTGAAGTAAGCCAGAAAGAAAAACACCAATACAGAATACTAACACATATATGTATGGAATTTAGAAAGATGGCAATGACGACCCTGTATGCAAGACAGCAAAAAAGACACAGCTGTCTATAACGGACTTTTGGACTCAGAGGGAGCGGGAGAGGGTGGGATGATTTGGGAGAATGGCATTCTAACATGTATACTGTCATGTAAGAATCGAATCGCCAGTCAATGTCTGACGCAGGGTATAGCATGCTTGGGGCTGGTGCATGGGGATGACCCAGAGAGATGTTATGGGGAGGGAGGTGGGAAGGGGGTTCATGTTTGGGAACACATGTAAGAATAAAGATTTTAAAATTAAAAAAAAAGAAAACGATGTCCCAGTGCACTTCAGACAAACCTGACTCCCCTGCACTGACTTCATGGTCATCCCGAGGACCGACTTACGACACAATGGCAGATGTGACAGCCCTGTGGCACCTCAAGCGAAAGCCAGCGATCCCTATGGTCAACCGGACAGGAAGCCTGACACTGCTTTTCCGGCTCGAGAGGATATCGGATTGCACGGCTCCAAATGAGACGAGGCCCTGATTCCCCTGTGAACGCCCCAGATGAACCCTGAGATCCATGTCTGCCATGGAGAGGAACACTGAGATTCTGGCCTCAACTCCAGATGAGGACCTCGATCCCGGCAGCGACTGCAGAGGAATTCTGAGGGGCAATTCACAACTCGCGGGGAGACTGGATCTCCCTGAAGCCCCAGGAACGTGTCCCGGAGGACCCCGTCGTAACTCGAGAAGAACCTGCCACAACTTGAGAAAAACCAGGAGATTCTCCCCTTAATGCCAGCTGAGGCCTTTTTCCACTGCGGCATCTCGAGAGGAATCCCACCTTCCCTCCTGAGCCCCGAAAGGGTCCTTGACACCCTCGAGGGAACTCAAGACCTTCCCCGACATCCCTGTATGCACTCGAGTGGAACACCGATGGTCCCACCACAACTCAAGAATTGCCCCGGTTCTCCCTCCTTATCTGGAGAGAGGGTCCTTTTCCCTGCTTCATCGAGGAGGGAATCCTGGTGTTTCCGTCGCACTTCAAGAAGAGGCAGTCTATTTTTGACGCTCGAGAGGAACTCCAGGGTTCATGCCACCATTTCAAAAGACACCCAATGTCCCAGTGCACTCCAGACGCACCTGATTCCCCTGCACTGACTCGACGGTCACCCTGTTGACCGACTCAAAACACTATGGTAGGTGTGACAGCCCAGTGACGACTAGAGAGAAAGCCACTGATCCCTATGGTCAACCCGACAGGAACCCTGACATTGCTTTTCTGGCTTGAAATGAGAGCGGACTTGCATGGCTTCACAAGAGACGAGGCCTGACTCCCCACTGGAGCCCCAGAGGAACCCCAAGATCCATGTCGGCCCTGGAGAGGAAGCCTGAGGTTCCGACCTCAGCTCCAGATGAGGACCTCGTCCCCGGCAGCAACTGCAGAGGAATCCCGAGGGTCCCCTCGCGAATCGCGTGGAGACTGAACCTCCCTGAGGCCCCAGGAGCGGGTCTCTGTGATCTCCGTCATAACTCGAGAGGAACCCAGCCAGAACTCGAGAAAAACCAGGAGATTCTCCCCTCAATGCGAGCTGAGGCCCTTTTCTGGTGCTTCGTCTCAAGATAAATCCCACTTTCCTACCTGAGCCCCGAAAGGGCTCTTGAAACCCTTCAGGCAACTCAAGAATTTACCCGACACACCATCTGCCCTCGAGAAGAACACCGAGGGTCCCTCCTCAAATCAAGAAGAGCCCCGGTTCTCCCTCCTCATCCCGAGAGGAGGGTCCATTTCCCTTCTTCGTTGGGGAGGAAATCCCGGCATTCCCGTCGCACCTCAAGAGGAGGCGGTCTCCACTTGATACTCGAGAGGAACTCCAGGGGTCATGCCACCATTTCAAAAGACCTCCGATGTCCCAGTGCACTCCAGACACACCTGACTCCCCTGCACTGACGCCACAGTCACCCCGAGCACCGACTCAAAACAGGATGGCTGGTGTGACAGCCCTGTGGCGCCGTCAGAGAAAGCCACCGATTTCTATGGTCCACCCAACAGGAAGCCTGACACTACATTTCAGGCTAGAGAGGAGAGCGGACTTCCATGGCTACACACCAGAGGAAGCCTGACTCCCCTGTGGAAGACCCAGAGGAAACCCGAGATCCATGTCAGCTCTGGAAAGGAAACTTGAGGTTCCAGCCTCAACTCCAGATGAGGACCTTGGCCCCGACAGCGAATGCAGAGCAATACCGCGGGGCCCCTCACAACTTGTGTGGAGACTGACCTCCCTGAGGCCCCATGAGCGGGTCCCTGAGGTCCCCTTCGTAACTCGAGAAGAACGTTGCCACAACTCTAGAACAACCAGGAGATTCTCCCCTCAACGCGAGCTGAGGCCCTTTTCTGCTGTGGCGTCAAGAGAGAAATCCCATCTTTCCTCCTGAGACCCAAAAGTGTCATTGACACCCTTGAGGCAACTCAAGAAGTTCTCTGACATCCCCGTCTGCACTCGAGAGGAACACCTTGGGTCCCGACGCAACCAAAAGAGCCCCAGTTCTCCCTCCTCATCCCGAGAGGAGGGTCCATTTCCCTGCTTCGTCAGGGAGGGAATTCTGGCATTACCATCGCTCCTCAAAGGGTGCTGTCTCCACTTGACGCTGGCGAGGAACCCCAGGGGTCGTCTCACCATTTCAAAAGACCCCAGATGTTGCAGTGCACTCCAGACACACCTGAATTCCCTGCACTGAATCGATGGTCACCACGAAGCCCGACTCAAAACACCATGGCAGCTGTGACAGCCCTGTGGTGCATGGAGACAAAGCCAACTGATCACTATGGTCAACCAGACAGGAAGCTTGACACTGCTTCTTTGGCTCAAGAGGAGTGCAAACTTGCATGGCTCCAAACGAGACGAACCCTCACTCCCCTGTAGACGCCCCAGAGAAACCCCGAGATCCATGTCGGCCCTGGAGAGGCAACCTGAAGTTCCGGCTTCTACTCCAGATGAGGACCTCGGCCCCTCCAGCGACTGCAGAGGAATCCTGAGGGGCCCCTCGCGACTCGCGTGGAGACTGGACCTCCCTGAGGCCCTACAAGCGGGTCTCTGAGGTCCCCACCACAACTTGAGAACAACCAGGAGATTTTCCCCTCAACGCGAGCTGAGGCACTTTACCGCAGCGGCGTCTCAAGAGAAATCCCACCTTCCCTCCTGAACACCAACAGTGTCCTTGACACCAAAATTGTCCTTGACACCCTTGAGGCAACTCAAAACGTTTGCAGACATCCCGTCTGTGCTCGAGAGGAACACCGAGGGTCCCATCACAAATCAAGAAGAGCCCCACTTCTCCCTCCTCATCCCGAGAGAAGGGTCCGTTTCCCTGATGCGTCGGGGAGGGAATCCCAGCTTGCCCATCACAACTCAAGAGGAGGAGGTCTTTACGACGCTCAAGAGGAACTCCGCGGGTCGTGCCACCATTTCAAAAGACCCCCGATGTTTCAGTGCACTCCAGACACACCTGACTCCCCTGCACTGACTCGAAAGTAACCCCAAGGACTGACTCAAAACATGATGGCAGGTATGACTGCCCTGTGGCGCCTCTAGAGATAAGGCACTGATCCCTATGGTCAACCCGACAGGAAGCCAGGCACTGCTTTTCCGGCATGAGAGGAGAGCAGACTTGTATGGCTTCACATGAGACAAGGGCCTGACTCCTCTGTGGATGCCCCAGAGGAACCCCGAGATACATCTCGGCCCTGGAGAGGAGCCCTGAAGTTGCGGCCTCAACTCCAGATGAGGACTTCGGCCCCGGCAGCAACTGCAGAGGAATCCCAAGGGAACCCTCGTGACTCGCATGGAGACTGGACCTCCCTGAGGCCCCACTAGCGGGACTCTGTGGTCTCCATCGTAACTCGAGAGGAACCCCGCCGCAACTTGAAAAAACCAGGAGATTCTCCCCTCAACCCGAGCTGATGCCCTTTTCCGCTGCAGCTTCTACAGAGAAATGCCACCTTCCCTCCTGAGCCCCGAAAGGGCCTTCACACCCTAGAGGTTCTCTACAAGTGTCTGGACATCCCCATCTGCACACGAGAGGAACACCGAGGGTCCCGCCACAACTCAATAAGAACTTCGGTTCTCCCTCTTCATCCCGAGAGGAGGGTCCGTTTCCCTGCTTCATCGGGGAGGGAATTCCGGTGTTCCCATCGCACCTCAAGTGGAGGCGGCCTCCACATTATGCTGGAGAGGAACTCCAGGGGTCTTGCCAGCATTTCAAAACACCCCTGATTTCCCAGTGACTCGAGACACACGTGACTCCCCTGTACTGACTCGACGGTCTCTGTGAGGACCGACTCGAAACATGATGGCAGTTGTGACAGCCCTGTGGCACCTCGAGATAAACCGACTGATGCCAATGGTTATCCTGACAGGAGGCCTGACACTGCTTTTATGGCTTGAGAGGAGAGAGGACTTGCATGGCTCCACACGAAACGAGGCCTGACTTCCCTGTGGACGTCCCAGAGGGACCCCGAGATCCATGAGGCCATGGAGAGGAACCCTGAGGTTCCAGCCTCAACTCCAGATGAGGACCTCAGCCCCTGCAGCGACTGCAGAGGAATCCTGAGAGGCCGCTCGAGACTCGCGTGGAAACTGGACTTTCTTGAGGCCCCATGAACGGGTCCCTGAGGTCCCCGTTGTAACTGTAGAGGAACCCTGGGGCAATTCGAGAACAACAAGGAGATTCTCCCCTCAAAGCGAGCTGAGGCCCTTTTCAGATGCGGCATCTCCAGAGAAATCCCACATTCCCTCTTGAGCCCCGAAATGGTCCTCGACAACGTTGAGGCAACTCAAGAAGCTCCTGACATCCGAGTCTGCACTCTAGAGGAACACTGAAGGTCCCACCACGACTTAAGAACAGCCCCGGATCTGTCTCCTCATCCTGAGAGGAGGGTCCGTTTCCCTGCTTTGTCAGGGAGGGAATCCCTGCGGTCCCGTCGCAACTGAAGAGGAGGCGGTCTCAACTTGATGCTCGAGAGGAACTCCAGGAGTTGTGCCACCATTACAAAAGACTTCTGATATCCCCGTGCACTCCAGAGACACCAGACTCCCCTGCACTGACTCGACGGTCACCCCGAGGCCCGCTTCAAAACCCAATGGCAGGTGTGACAGCCCAGTGGTGCCTTCAGAGAAAGCCAGCGATCCCTATTGCCAATCAGACAGGAAGCCTGACACTGCTTTTCTGGCTCGAGAGGAGACCGGACTTCCATGGCTTCACACGAGATGAGGCCATGAATCCCCTGTGGATGCTCCAGAGGAACCCCGAGATACATGTTGGCCATGGAAAGGAAGCCAGAGGTTCCAGCCTCAACTCCAGATGAGAACCTTGGCCCAGGCAGCGACTGCAGAGGAATCCCGAGGGGCCCATAGCGCCTCGTGTGGAGACTGGACCTCCCTGAGGCCCCATGAGCGGTTCCCTCAGGTCCACATTTTAATCGAGGGGAACCCCACCGCAACTCGAGAAAAACCAGGAGATTCTCCCCTCAAGGCTATCTGAGGACCTTTTCCACTGTCGTGTCTCGAGAGAAATCCCACTTTCCCTCCTGAGCCCCGAAACGGTCCTTGACACCCTTGAGGCAACTCAAGAAGTTCCCTGACATCCCCGTCTGCACTCGAGAGGAACACCTTGGGTCTCGCCCCAACCAGGAAGAGCCCCGGTTCTCCCTCCTCATCCTGAGAGGAAGGTCCATTTTCCTGCTTCATTGGGGACAGAATCCCAGCATACCCGGTGCACCTCAAGAGATGGCAGTCTCCACTTGAGGCTTGAGAGGAACTCCAGGGGTCGTGACACCATTTCAAAAGATCCCCGATATCTCAGTGCACTGCAGACACACTTGACTCCTGAGTACTGACTCCATGGTCACCCCGAGGACCGACTTAAAACACGATGGTAGGTGTGACAGCCCTGTGGCGCCTCGAGAGAAAGCCACCGATCCCTGTGGTCAACACAAAAGGAAGACTGACACTGCTTTTCCTGCTCGAGAGGAGAGCAGACTTGCATGGCTCCACACGAGACAAGGCCCAGAGTCCCCTGTGGATGCACCAGCGGAACCCCGAGATACATCTCGGCCCTGGAGAGGAACCCAGAGATTCCGGCCTCAACTCCAGATGAGGACATTGGCTCCGGGAGCTACTGCAGAGGAATGCCAAGTGGCCCCTCGCGACTCGAATGGAGACTGTACCTCCCTGAGGCCCCACGAGCGGGTCCTTGAGGTCCCCATTATAACTCGAGAGGTATCCCACCGCAACTCTAGAAAAACAAGGAGATTCTCCCCTAAACACCAGCTGAGGACCTTTTCTGGTGTGGCGTCTCGAGAGAAATCCCACCTTCCCTCCTGAGCAACAGAAGTGTCCTTGACACCCTTGAGGCAACTCAAGACGTTCCCTGACATCACGTCTGAACTCGAGAGGAACACCGAGGTTACCCTCACAACTCATGAAGAACCCCAGTTCTCCCTCCTCCCTCCCATCCTGAGAGGAGGGTCCGTTTCCCTGCTTCTTCGGGGAGGGAATCCCTGCGTTCCTATCACAACTCAAGAGGAGGCGGTCTCCACTTGATGCTCAATAGGAACTCCAGGGGTCATGCCACTATTGCAAAAGACCCCCGATGTCTCAGTGCACTCCAGACACACCTGACTTCCCTGCACTGAGTCGACGGTAACCCCAAGGACCAATTCAAAACACAATGGCAGGTGTAACAGCCCTGTGGCAATTCAAGAGAAAGGCACTGATCCCTATGGTCAACCCGACAGGAAGCCAGACACTGCTCTTCCTGTTCAAGAGGAGATTGGACTAGTATTGGACCACATGGGACGAGACCCTAACTACCCATTTCTCTGGATGCCCCAGATAAATCCCTTTATCCACATCGGCCCTGGAGAGGAAACCTATGGTTCCGGCCTCAACTCCAGAAGAGGAACTCGGCCCTGGCAGCGACTTCAGAGGAATCCCGAGGGGCCCCTCGCGACTTGCGTGGAACCTGGACCTCCCTGAAGCCCCACTAGTGGGACCCTGAGGTCTCCATAGTAACTCGAGAGGAACCCCGCCACAACTCGAAAAAACCAGGAGATTCTCCACTCAACGCGAGCTGTGGCCCTTTTCCTCTGCGGCTTCTAGAGAGAAATGCCACCTTCCCTCCTGAGCCACGAAAGGTCCTTGACACCCTTGAGGCTACTCAAGAAGTTTCCAGACATCCCCGTCTGCACATGAGAGGAAAACCAAGGGTCCTGCCACAACTCAATAAGAGCTTTGGTTCTCCCTCTTCATCCCGAGAGGAGGTTCCCTTTCCCTGCTTCACTGGGGAGTGAATCAAGGTGTTCCCATCGCACCTCAAGTGAAGGCGGTTTCCACTTGATGCTCGAGAGGAATTCCAGTGGTCGTGCCACTATATCAAAAGACCTCCGATGTGCCAGTGCATTCCAGACACACCTGACTCCCCTGCACTGACTCAACGGTCACCCTGAGGACCGACTCAAAACACGATGGCAGTTGTGACAGCCCTGTGGCACCTGGAGATAAAGCCACCAATCCCAATGGTCAACCCGACAGGAAGCCTGACACTACTTTTACGGCTCAAGAGTAGAGCGGACTTGCATGGCTCCACAAGAAATGATCCCTGACTTCCCTGTTGACGCCCCAGAGGGATGCTGAGATCCATGTCGGCCATGGAGAGGAATCCTGAGGTTCCGGCCTCAACTCCATATGAGGACCACAGCCCTGGCAGAGAGTGTAAAGGAATCCTGAGGGTCCCCTCACGACTCACGTGGAGACTGGACCTGTTGAGGCCCCACGAGTGGGTCCCTGAGGTCCCTGTTATAACTCAAGAGGAACCCTGTCACAACTCGTGAAAAAACAGGAGATTCTTCCCTCAATGCGAGCTGAGTCCCTTTTCTGCTCCGGCGTCAGGAGAGAAATCCCACCTTCCCTCTTGAGCCCCAAAAGGTTCCTTGACACCATTAAGGCAACTCAAGAAGTTCCCCGATATCCTCGTTTGCACTCGAGGGGAACAAGAGGGTCCCACCAGAACTCAAGAAGAGCCCCGGATCTCCTTCCTCATCTCGAGAGGAGGGTCCGTTTCCCCCCTTCCTCAGGGAGGAAATCCCAGGCGTTTCCATCGCACCTCAAGAGGAGGCGGTCTCCACGTGACACTCGACAGCACCTCCAGGGGTCGTGCACCATTTCAAAAGACCTCCGATGTTCCAGTGCACTCCAGACACACCTGACTCCCCTGCACTGACATGATGGTCACCCCGAGGCCAGACTCAAAATATGATGGCAGGTGTTACAGCCCTGTGGGACCTCGAGAGAAATCAACCGATCCATATGGTCAACCCGACAGGAAGCCTGACAGTGCTTTTCTGCCTCGAGAGGAGAGCGGACTTGCATGGCACCACCTGAGATGACACCCTGACTCCCCTGTGGATGCCCCAGTGGAACCCCGAGATCCATGTTGGCCCTAGAGAGTAACCCTGAGGTTCCTGCCTCAGCTCCAGATGAGGACCTTGGCCCCGGGAGCGACAGCAGTGGAATCCCCTTGGGACCCTCGAGACTCACGGGGAGACTGGACCTTCCTGAGGCCCCATGAGCGGGTCCCTGATTTCCCCATCGTAATTCGAGAGGAAGCCCGCCGCAACTCCAGAAAAACAAGGAAATTCTCCCCTCAAGGCGAGCTGAGGCCCTTTTCTGCTGCAGCATCTCGAGAGAAATGCCACCTTCCCTCCTGAGCCCCGAAAGTGTCTTGACACCCTTGAAGCAAATCAAGAAGTTCCCAACATCCCCGACTGCACTAGAGAGGAAAACCGAGGGTCCCGCCACAACTCAAGAAGAGCCCCAGTTCTCCCTCCTCATCCTGAGAGGAGGGTCCATTTCCCTGCTGCGTCGTGGAGGGAATCCCGGCGTTCCTGACGCACCTCAAGTGGAGGCGGTCTACACGTGATGCTCCAGGGTTACTCCAAGGGTTGTGCCATCATTTCAAAAGACCCCCGATGTCCCAGTGCACTCCAGACACACCTGACTTCCCTGCACTCTCTCAACGGGTACCCAAGCACTACTCAAAACATGATGGCAGGTGTGACAGCCCTGTGGCGCCTCATGAAAAAGCCACCGATTCCTATGGTCAAGGCGGCAGGAAGACTGACACAGATTTTCCGGCTCGAGAGGAGAGCAGACTTGCATGGCTTCACACGAGACAATGTCTGACTCCCCTGTGAATGCCCCAGGGGAACCCCGAGATCCATATCGGCCCTGGAGAGGAACTGTGAGTATCGGGCCTCATCTCCAGAAGAGGATTTCGACCCCGGTACGACTGCAGAGGAGTCCCGAGGGGCCCTTTGCTACTCGTGTGGAGACTGAACCTCCCTGAAGCCCTACGAATGGGTTCTTGAGATTCCCTTCGTAGCTCGAGAGGAACCACTCCGAAACTCGAGAACAACCAGGAGATTCTCCCCTCACCGTGGGCTGAGGACCTTTTCCACTGCGGAATCTTAAGAGAAATCCCACTTTCCCTCCTGAGCCCTGAAATGGTCCTTGACACCCTTTAGGCAACTCAAGAAATTCCCCGACATCCCTGTCTGAACTCGAGAGGAACATCGAGTGTACCGCTGCAACTCAAGAAGAGCCCCTGTTCTCCCTCCTCATCCCAAGAGGAGAGTCTTTTTCCCTGCTTCGTTGGGGAGCGAATCCCGGCGTTCTGGGCGAACCTCAAGAGTTGGTGGCCTCCACTTGACGCTCGAGAGAAAATCCAGGGGTCGTGCAACCATTTCAAAGGAACCCCGATGACCCAGTGCACTCCAGACACACCTGACTCCCCTGCACTGACTCGACGGTCACCCCGAGGACCGACTCAAAACACAATGGCATATGTGACAGCCCTGAGGCGCCTCGAGAGAAAGCCAACGATCCCTATGGTCAACCCGACTGGAAGCCTGACACTGCTTTTTGGGCTCGAGAGGACAGCGGACTTGTATTGCTTCACACTAGACTAGGACCTGACTCCGCTGTGGACACCCCAGAGGAACCCGGAGATCTATGTCGGCCCTGGAGAGGAAACCTGAGGTTCTGGTCTCAATTCCAGATGTGGACTTCGGCCCCGGCAATGACTTCAGAGGTATTCCGAGGGGTCCCTCGCGACTTGCATGGAGACTGGACCTCTCTGAGGCCCCACGAGCGTGTCCCTGAGGTCCTCATCGTAACTCAAGAGGAACCCAGCCACAACTTGAGAAAAACCAGGAGATTCTCCCATCAGCACTAGCTGAGGCCCTTTTCCATGCAGGTTCTCGAGAGAAATCCCACTTTCCCTCATGAGCCCCGGAAAAGTCCTTGACACCCTTGAGGCAACTCAGGATGTTCCCCAACATCCCCGTCTGCCTTCAAGAGGAACTCCAAGGGTCCCGCCCCAACTCAAGAAGAGCTGCGGATCTCCCTCCTCAACTGAAGAGGAGGGTCCATTTTCCTGCTTTATCGGGGAGGGAATCCCAGCGTTCTTGTAGCACCTCAAGAGGTGGCTGTCTCCACTTAATGCTCGACAGCAACTCCAGGGGTCGTGCCACCATTTCAGAAGATCCCCGATGTCCCAGTGCAGTCCAGACACACCTGACTCCCCTGCACTTACTCGACGGTCACACCGGGGAATGACTCAAAACACGATGGCAGTTATGACAGCCCTGTGGCGCCTCGAGAGAAAGCCGCTGATCCCTATGATCAGTCTGACGGGAAGACTGACACTGCTTTTCCAGCTAGAAAGGAGAGCAGACTTGCATGGCTCCACACGGGACGAGGCCTCACTCCCATGTGGATGCCCCAGAGGAACCCCGAGATCCATGTCGGCCTTGAAGAGGAACCCTGAAGTTCCGGCCTCAACTCCAGATGAGGACCTCAGCCCCGGCAGTGACTGCAGCGGAATCTTTAGGGGCCCCTCGCTACTCGTGTGGAGACTGGACCTCCCTGAGGCCCCACGAGTGGGTCTCTGATCCAGTCGGAATTCGAGAGGTGCCTCGCCGCAACTCGAGAAAAACCAGGAGATTCTGCACTCAACACGAGCTGAGGCCCTTTTCTGGTGTGGTGCCTCGAGAGAAATCCCACCTTCCAACCTGAGCCTGGAAAGATTCCTTGACACCCTTCAGGCAATTCAAGAAGTTCCCCGACATCACCATCTGCACTTGAGAGGAATACCGAAGGTCCCGCCACAACTCACGAAGAGCCCCGGTTCTCCCTCCTCATCCTGAGAGGAGGTTCCGTTTCCCTGCTTCGTCGGGGAAGGAAACCCGGTGTTCCCATCGCACCTTAAGAGGAGGTGGTCTCCACTTGATGCTCGAGAGGAACTCCAGGGTTCGTGCCGCCATTTCAAAAGACCGTCAATGTCCCAGTACACTCCAGACACACCTGACTCCCCTGCACTGACTCGACCCTCACCCCGAGGACCGACTCAAAATAGGATGGCAGGTGTGACAGCTCTGTGGCACCTCGAGAAAAAGCCACCGATCCCTATGGTCAAGGCGACAGGAAGACTGACACAGACTTTCCGGCTCAAAAGGAGAGTGCACCTGCATGACTCCACACGAGACGAGGCCCTGACACCCCTGTGGATGCCCCAGAGTAACCCGAGATCCATGTCGGCCTTGGAGAGGAAGCCTGAGGTTCTGGCCTCAACTCCAGATCAGGACCTCGGCCCCGGCAGCCACTGTAGAGGAATCCCGAGGGGGCCCTCGCTACTCACGTGGAGACTGGACCTCCCTGAGCGTCCTCGAGTGGGTCCCTGAGGTCACCATTGTAACTCGAGATGAACCCTGCTGCAACTTGAGAAAAACCAGGATTATCCCCTCAATGCAAGCTGAGACCATTTACGGCTGTGGCATCTCGAGAGAAATCCTACCTCCCCTCTTGAGCCCCAAAAGGTTCCTTGACACCCTTGAGGCAACTCAAGAAGTTCCCCAACATCCCTCTCTGCCCTCGAGAGGAACATCGAAGGTCCCACCCCAACTCAAGAAGAGCCTCGGTTCTCCCTCCTCATCCCAAGAGTAGAGTTCTTTTCCCTGCTTCGGCGGGGAGGGAATCCCGGCATTCCTGTAGCACTTCAAGAGGAGGCAGTATCCACTTCATGCTATAGATGTACTCCAAGGGCCGTACCACCATTTCAAAAGACCCTCGATGTCCCAGTGCACTCCAGACACACATGACTCCCCTGCACTGACTCGATGGTCACCCCGAGGAACAACTCCAAACACAATGGCAGGTGTGACAGCCCTGTGGCGCCTCGAGAGAAAGCCACTGATGCCTATGGTCAACGCGACAGGAAGCCTGACATTGCTTTTCTGACTCAAGATGGAGCAGACTTGCATGGCTCCACATGAGACAAGGCCTGACTCCCCTTTGGATGCCCCAGAGGAACACCGAGATCCATGTCAGACCTGGAGAGGATCCCTTAGGTTCCGGCCTCAACTCCAGAGGAGGACCTCAGCCCCGGCAGCGACTGGAGAGAAATCCCGAGGGGCAACTCGTGACATGCGTGGAGACTGGATATCCCTTAGGACCCATGAGCAGGTCCCTGAGGTCCCTGTCGTAACTTGAGAAGAACCTGCAACAACTGGGAAAAACCAGGAGATTCTCCCCTCAACGCCAGCTGAGGCCCTTTTCTGCTGCGGCGTCTCAAGAAAAATCCCACCTTCCCTCCTGAGCCCCAAAACGGTCCTTGACACCCTCGAGGCAACTCGAGAAGTTCTCTGACATCCCCAGCTGCACTCGCGAGGAACACCGAGGGTCCCACCACAACTCAGAATTGCCTCGGTTCTCCCTCCTTATCCCGAGAGGAGGGTCCTTTTCCTTGCTTCGTTGAGGAGGGAATCCCGGCATTCCCGTCGCACTTCAAGAGGAGGCGTCTATCCTTGACGCTCGAGAGGAACTCCAGGGTTCGTGCCACCATTTCTAAAGACCCCCAATGTCCCGGTGCACTCCAGACACACCTGATTCCTCTGCACTGACTTGACGGTCACCCCGAGGACCGACTCAAAATAAAATGGCAGGTTGACAGCCCTGTGTTGCCTCGAAAGTAAGCCACTGATCCCTATAGTCTACACGACAGGAAGCCTGATACTGCTCTTCTGGCTCGAAAGGAGAGTAGACTTGCATGGCTGCACAGGAGATGAGGCCTAATCCTCTGTGGACAGCCCAGAGGAACACCGAGATCAATGTCAGCCCGGGAGAGAAATCCTGAGGTTCCTGTCTCAACTCCAGATGGGGATAACAGCACCGGCAGTGACTGCAGAGGAATTCCGAGGGGCCCATCGCAACTCGCGTGGAGACTGGACCTCCCTGAAGCCCCACGAGCGGGTCCCTGGGGTCCCCGTTGTAACTCGAGAGGAACCCCGCCGCAACTTGAGAAAAACCAGGAGATTCTCCCCTCAATGCGAACTGAGGTCCTTTTCTGCTGTGGCGTCTCTAGAGAAATCCCACCTTCCCTCCTGAGCCCCAAAAGGGTCCTCGAAATCCTTGACACAACTCAAGATGTTCCCCGACATCACCATTTGCACTCGAGAGGAACACTGAAGGTGCCCCCACAACTCAAGAAGAGCCCTGGTTCAACCTCCTAATTCCGAGAGGAGGGTCCGTTTCCATGCTTCATCGGTGAGGAAATCCCGGCATTCCCGTCGAACCTCAAGAGGAGGCGGTCTCCTCTTGACTCTCTAGAGGAACTCCTGGGGCTGTGCCACCATTTCAAAAGCCCCCCGATGTCCCAGTGTACTCCAGACACACATCACTCCACTGCACTCACTCGACCGTCACCCCGAGGACCAACTCAAAACACGATGGCAGGTGGACAGCCCTGTGGGGCCTCGAGGGAAAGCCACTCATGCCTATGGTCAACGCGCCAGGAAGCCTGATACTGCTTTTCCAGCTCAAGAGTAGAGTGGACTTTCATGGCTCCACACGAGTAGAGGCCCTGTCTCTCCTGGGGACACCCCAGAGGAACCCCGAGATCCATTCGGCCCTTGAGAGGAAACCTGAGTTTCCAGACTCAAATCCAGATGAAGCCCCTAGCCCCTGCAGAGACTGCAGTGGACTCCTGAGGGACCCCTCGCGAATCTGCGTGGAAACTGAAACTACCTGAGGCCCCTCGAACGGGTCCCTGAGTTCGCTGTCATATCTTGAGAGGAACCCTGCAGCAACTAGAGAAAAATCAGGTAATTCTCCTCTCAACGCTAGCTGAGGCCCTTTTCCCCTGCGGCATATTCAGAGATATCCCACCTTCCCTCCTGAGCCCCGATTGGTTCCTGACACCCTTGAGGGAACTCAACAAGTTCCCCGACATCCCCGTCTGCACTCAAGAGGAACACCGAGGGTCCCGCCACAACTCAAGAAGAGCCCCGGTTCTCCCTCCTCATCCCGAGAGGAGGGTCCATTTCCCTGCTTTGTCGGAGAGGGAATGCCAGTGTTCCCGTCGCACCTCAAGAGGAGGCAGTCTCCACTTGACACTCGAGACGAACTCCAGGGGTCGTGCCACCATTCCAAAAGACCCCCAATGTTCCAGTGCACTCCAGACACACCTGACTCCCCTGCACTGACTGGACGGTCAACCCAAGGACTGACTCAAAACACGGTGGCAGGTGTGACAGCCCTGTGGAGCCTCGAGAGAAATCCACCGATACTTATCGTCAACTCGACAGGAAGCCTGACACTGCTTTTCCGGCTCGAGAGTAGAGCAGACTAGCCTGGCTCCACAGGATACGAGGGCTGACTCCCATGTGGACCCCCCAGAGGAACCGGAGATCCATATTGGCCATGGAGAGGAAACCTGAGGTTCTGGCCTCAACTCCAGATGAAGACCTCAGCCCCAGCAGTGACTGCAGAGGAATTCCGAGGCGCCCATCGCGACTCATGTGGAGACTGGACCTCCCTGAGCCCCACGAGCGGGTCCTTGAGGTCCCCATCATAACTCGAAAGCAACCCCGTGCAACTCGAGATAAATTAGGAGATTCTCCCCTCAACACTAGCTGAGGCCCTTTTCCACTGTGGAGTCTTGAGAGAAATCCCACCTTCTCTTCTGAGCCCTGAAAGGGTCCTTGACTCCCCTGAGGCAACTCAAGAAGTTCCCCGATATCCCCGTCTGCACTCGAGAGGAACACCGATGGTCTCACCACAACTAAAGAAGATCCCTGGTTCTCCTTCCTCATCCCCAGAGGAGGGTCTGTTTCCCTGCTTTGTCAGGGAGGGATTCCCGGCGTTCCCGTCGCACCTCAAGAGGAGGCGGTCTCCACTTGACGATCGAGAGGAAATCCAGGGGTTGTGCCACCATTTCAGAAGACCCCCAATTTCCAGTGCCCTCCAGACCCACCTGACTCCCCTGCACTGACTCAACGGTCACCCGAGGACCTACTCAAAACACGATGGCATGTGTGACAGCCCTGTGGAGCCTCCTATTGTCAACCTGACCGAAAGCCAGACACTGCTTTACCGGCTTTAGAGGAGAGCGGATTTGCATGGCTCCACACGAGACGAGGCCTTTCTCCCATGTGGATGCCCAGAGGAACCCAGAGATCCATGTCCGCCCTGGAGAGGAACCCTGAGGTTCCGGCCTCAACTCCAGATGAGGACCTCGGCCCCGGCAGCGACTGCAGAGGAATCCCGAGGGGGCCCTCGAGATTTGCGTGGAGACTGGACCTCCCTGAGGCCCCACGATCCGGTCCCTGAGTTCCCCATCATAACTTGAGAAGAACCCCGCCACAACTCAAAAAAAAAAAAAATCAGGAGATTTCCCCTCAATGGGAGCTGAGGCCCTTTTCCACTGTGGCGTCTCGAGAGAAATCCCACCTTCTCTCCTAAGCGCTGAAAGGGTCCTTGACACCCTTGAGGCAACTCAAGAAGTTCCCCGATATCCCCGTCTGCATACGAGAGGAACACCGAGGGTCCCACCACAAGTAAAGACAATCCCTGATTATCCCTCCTCATCCCAAGAGGAGGGTCTGTTTCCCTGCTTCGTAGGGGAGGGAATCCCGGCATTGCCGTCGCACCTCAAGAGGAGGCGGTATCCACTTGATGCTCGAGAGGAACTCCAGTGGTCGTGCCACCATTTCAAAAGCCCCCGATGTTCCAGTGCAATCCAGACACACCTGACTCCCCTGCACTGACTCGATGGTCACCACAAGTTCCGACTCAAACACGATGGCAGGTGTGACAGCCCTGTGGAACATCAAGAGAAAGCCACCGATCCCTATGGTCAACAAGATTGGAAGCCTGACACTGCTTTTCTGGCTCAAGAGTAGAGTGGACTTGCATTTCTCCACACAGGACGAGGCCTGACTCCCCAGTGAACGCCCCAGAGGAATCCCTAGATCCATGTCGGGCCTGGAGAGGAACCCTGAGTTTCCGGCCTCAACTCTAGATGAGGACCTCGCCCTGGCATCGACTGCAGAGGAATACCGAGGAGCCCCTCGCGACATGCCTTGAGACTGGACATCCATGAGGCCCCACGAGCGGGTCCCTGAAGTCCCCGTGGTAACACGTGAGGAACCCTGATGCAACTCAAGAGAAACCAGGAAATTCTCTCCTCAACGTGAGCTGAGGTCCTTTCTGCTGTGGTATCTCAACAGAAATCCCACCTTCCCTCCTGAGCCCCTAAAGGTTTCTTGACACCTTTGAGGAAACTCAAGAAGTTCCCCGACATCCCCGTCTGAACTCTAGAGGAACACCGAGGGTCTCACCACAGCTTAAGAAGAGCCCGGTTCTCCCTCCTCATCCTGAGAGGAAGGCCCGTTTCCCTGCTTCGTCAGAGAGGGAATCTTGGCATTCCCGTCGAACTTCAAGAGGAGGCAGTCTCCAATTGACGCTCTAGAGGAACTCCAGGGGTCATGCCACCATTTTAAAAGACCCGTGATGTCCCAGTGCACTCCAGACACACCTGACTCCCCTGCACTGACTCGACGGTCACCCCAAGCACTGACTCAAAACGCGATGGCAGGTGTGAAAGCCCTGTGGCTTCTCGAAAGAAAGCCACTGTTCCCTCTGGTCAACCCAACAGGAAGCCTGACATTGCTTTTCCGGGGCGAGAGGAGAGCGAAACTGCATGGCTCCACAGGAGACGAGGCCTGACTCCCCTGTGGACGCCCCAGAGGAACCCTGAAATCCATTTCGGCCCTGATAAGGAACCCTGAGTTTCCAGCCTTAACTACAGGTGAGGACCTCTGCCACAGTAGCGACTGCAGAGGAATCCTGAGTGGCCCCTCCTGAGTTGCATGGAGTCTGTCCCTTCCTGAGGCCCCAAGAGCGGGTCCCTGAAATCCCCATCCTAACTCGTGAGGAACCCCACTGCAACTTGAGAAAAACTAGGAGATTCTCCCGTGAATGTGAGCTGAGGCCCTTTTCTGCTGCAGTGTCCCCAGAGGAATCCCACCTTCTCTCCTGAGCCCCAAAAGGTTCCTTGACACTCTTGAGGCAACTCAAGAAGTTCCCCGACATCCCCGTCTGCCCTCGAGAGGAACACTGAGGGTCCCGCCCCAACTCAAGAAGAGCCCCGGTTCTCCCTCCTCATCCCAAGTTGTGGGGATGGTCAACCCGACTGGAAGCCTGACACTGCTTTTCCGGCTTTTGAGTAGAGCGGATTGCATGGCTCCACATGAGACGATGTCTGACTCCCCTGTGGACGCCCCAGAGGAACCCTGAGATTCATGTCAGCCGTGGAGAGGAACCGTGAGGTTCGGGCCTCATCTCCAGATGAGGACTTCGGCCGTGGCAGCGACTGCAGAGGAATCCTGAGGGGCCCTTCGCGACTCGAATGGAGACTGGACCTCCTAGGGCCCCAAGAGCGGATCCTTGAGATTCCCTTCGTAACTCGAGAGGAACCCCTCCGAAACACGAGAACAACCAGGAAATTCTCCCCTCACCGTGGGCTGAGGCCCTTTTCCACTGTGGCGTCTCAAGAGAAATCCCACTTACCCTCCTGAGCCCTGAAAGGGTCCTTGACACCCTTGAGGACACTCAAGAAGTTCCCTGTCATCTCCGTCTGAACTCGAGAGGAATATCGAGTGTACCGCCGCAACTCAAGAAGAGCCCCGGTTCTCCCTCCTCATCTCCAGAGGAAGGTCCATTTCCCTGCTTCATCGAGGAGGGAATCCCAGCATTCTGGGCGCACCTCAAGAGTTGGCGACCTCCACTTGACGCTCGAGAGGAAATCCAGGGGTTGTGCAATCATTTCAAAAGAACCCCGATGTCCCAGTGCACTCCAGACACACCTGACTCCCCTGCACTGACTGGACTGTCACCCCGAGGACCGTCTCAAACCACGATGGCAGATGTGACAGCCCTGAAGCGCCTCGAGAGAATGCCAACGACCCCTATGGTCAACCCGACAGGAAGCCTGAAACTGCTTTTTGGGCTCGAGAGGACAGCGGACTTGCATGGCTTCACACGAGATGAGGCCCTGACTCAACTGTGGACTCCCCAGAGGAACCCCAAGATCAATGTCGACCCTGGAGAGGAAGCCTGAGGTTCCGGCTTCAACTCCAGATGAGGACCTTGGCCCCGGCAGCGACTGCAGAGAAATCCCGAGTGGCCCATCACGACTTGCATGGAGACTGGACCTCCCTGAGGTCCCAAGAACGGGTCCCTGAAATTCCCATTCGAACTCTAGAGGATCCATGCTGCAACTCGAGAAAAACCAGGAGATTCGCCCTTCAACGAGACCTGAGGTTGTTTTCCGCTGAGGCGTCTCGAGAGAAATCCCACCTTTCCACCTGAGCCAGGAAAGGTTCCTTGACACCCTTCAGGCAACTCAAGAAGTTTCCCAACATCCCCGTCTGCACCCGAGAGGAATACTGAAGGTCCCGCCACAATTCAAGAAGATCCCCGGTTTTATCTCCTCATTCCGAGAGGAGGGTCCGTTTCCCTGCTTCGTCGGGGAAGGATTCCTGGCAATCCCGTCGCACCTCAAGTGGAGGAGGTCTCCACTTGACGCTGGAGAGGAACTCCAGGGGTCGTGCCACCATTACAAAAGACCCTCGATGTCCCAGTGCACTCCAGACACACTTGACTCCCCTGCACTGACTGGACCATCACATCGAGGACCCACTCAAAACAGGATGGTAGGTGTGACAGCCCTGTGGCCTCTCGAGAGAAAGCCACCAATCCCTATGGTCAACCCTACATGAAGCCTGACACTGCTTTTCCAGCGCGAGAGGAGAGCGGACTTTCATGGCTCCACACGAGACGAGGCCTCACTCTCCTGTGGACACCACAGAGAAAACCCCGAGATCCATGTCAGCTCTGGAGAGGAACCGTGAGTTTCTGGCCTAAACTCCAGATGAGGACCTGGGCCCCAGCAGTGACTTCAGAGGAATCCCGAGTGGTCCCTCGCACGACGCGTGGAAAATGGATCTCCGTGAAGCCCCACGAGTGGGTCCCTGAATCGTAACTTGAGAGGAACCCCACCGCAATCTCGAGAAACCAGGAGATTCTCCCCTCAACGCGAGCTGAGGCCCTATTCTGATGCTGAGTCTCGAGAGAAATCCCACCTTCCCTCCTGAGCTGTGAAAGGGTCCTTGACAACCTTGAGGCAACTCAAGAATTTCCCTAACATCCCTGTCTGCACTCCAGAGGAACACCGAGGGTCCCGCCACAGCTCAAGAAGAGCCTCGGTTCTCCCTCCCATCCAGAGAGGAGGGGCCATTTCCCTGCTTCGTTGGGAGGTAATACCGGCGCACCTCAAGATGAGGCCGTCTCCACTTGATGCTTGAGAGGAACTCCAGGGGTCGTGGCACCATTTCAAAAGACCCCCGAGGTCACAATGCACTTCAGACACACCTGACTCCCATACACTGACGTGAAGCTCACCACGAGGATTGACTCAAAACACGATGGCAGGTTTACAGCCCTGTTGTGCCTGGAGAGAAAGCCACCAATGCCTATGATCAACCAGACAGGAAGTCTGACATTGCTTTTCATGCTTGAGAGGAGAACGGATTTGCATGGCTCCACATGAGATGAGGCCTGACTCCCCTGTGCACGCACCAGAATAACCTGGAGATCCATGTCTGCCCTGGAGAGGAACCCTGAGTTACAGGCCTCAACTCCAGCTGAAGACCTCGGCCCCAGCATCAACTGCAGAAGAATCCCGAGGGGCCCCTCGTGACTCGCGTGGAGACTGGACCTCCATGAGACCCACGTGTGGGTCTCTGAGGTCCCCATCTTCACTCCAGAGGAACCCCACTGCAACTCGAGAAAAACCAGGAGATTCTCCCCTCAGAGCAAGCTGAGGACCTTTTCTGCTGGGACGTCTTGAGAGAAATCCCACCTTCCCTCCTGAGTCTCGAAAGGGTCCTTGACACCCTTGAGGCAACTAAAGAAGTTCCCCGACATCCCCGTCTGCACTCAAAAGGAACAGCGAGGGTCTCACAACAGCTCAAGAAGAGCCCTGGGGCTCACTGCACATCCCGAGAGAAGTCACGTTTCCCTGCTTTGTCGGGGAGGGATTCCCGGTGTTCCTGTCGCACCTCAAGAGGAGGCGGTCTCCACTTGACGCTCGAGAGAAACTCCAGGGGTCGTGCCACAATTTCAAAAGACCCCCGATGTCCCAGTGCACTCCAGACACACCTGACTCCCCTGCAGACTCGACGGTCACCCTGAGGACCGACTCAAAACACGATGGCAGATGTGACAGCTCTGTGAGGCCTCGAGAGAAAGCCAACAATCCCTAGGGCCAACCTGACATGAAGCATGACACTGCTTTTAGGGCTTGAGAGATCGGATTTGCATGGCTCCACACGAGACAAGGCCCTCCCTGACTCCAAAGTGGATGCCAGAGGATCCCGAGATCCATGTCAGACCTGGAGATGAACCCTGAGGTTCCTGTCTCAACTCCAGATAGGACATCGGTCCCGGCAGCAATTGCAGATTGCAGAGGCCCCTCGTGACTCGCATGGAGACTGGACCTCCCTGAGGCCCCACGAGTGGGTCCCTGAGGTCCCCATCGTAATTCGAGAGGAATCCCGCTGTCACTCGAGAAGAACCAGGAGATTCTCCACTCAAAGCGAGCTGATTTTTTTCATCTGCGGTGTCTTGTGAGGAATCCCACCTTCCCTCCTGAGCCACTAATGGGTCCTTGAAACCCTTGAGGCAACTCAACCAGTTCCATGACATTTTCGTCTGCACTCGACAGGAACACCGAGGGTCCCACCACAACTCAAGAAGAGCCCCCGTTCTCCCTCCTCATCCTGAGAGGAAGGTCGGTTTCCCTGCTTCATCGGGGAGGGAATCCCGGCGTCCCGTCGAACCACAAGAGGAAGCGGTCTCCACTTGATGCTCGAGAGGAACTCCAGGCGTGGTGCCACCATTTCAAAAGAACCCCAATGTCCCAGTGCGCTCCAGACACACCTGACTCCCCTGCAGTGACTCGACGGTCACCGGGAGGAGCACCTCAAAACACGATGGCAGGGGTGACAGCCCTGTTTCCCCTAAAGGGAAAGCCACCGAACATTATAGTCAACCCAACAGGAAGACTCACACTGCTTTTCCGGGTCGAGAGGAGAGCAGTCTGGCATGGCACCATACGAGACGAGGCCCTGATTCCCCTGTGGACGCCCCAGAGGAACCCCGAGATCTATGTCGGCCCTGGAGAGAACCCTGAGATTCCGGCCTCAACTGCAGATGAGGACCTCAGCACCAGCAACGATTGCAGAGGAATCCCGAGGGGCCGCTCGCGACTCGCGTGGAGAGTGGACCTCCCTGAAGCCCCACGAGCGGGTCCTTGAGGTCACCGTCATAACTCAAGAGGAACCCTGCCGCAACTTGAGAAAAACCGGGAGATTGTCCCTCAACGTGAGCTGAGGCCCTTTTCCAATGCGGGATCACGAGAGAAATCCCACCTTCCCTCCTGAGCCCCGAAAGGGTCCTTGACACCCTTGAGGCAACTCAAGAAGTTCCCCAACATCCCCGTCTGCACTCGAGAGGAACACCGAGGGTCCTGCCACAACTAAAGAAGAGCCCCGGTTCTCCCTCCTCATCCTGAGAGGAGGGTCTGTTTCCCTGCTTCATCGGGGAGGGAATCCCGTGTTCCTGGAGCACCTCAAGAGGAGGCGGTCTCAACTTGACGCTCGAGAGGAAATCCAGGGCTAGTGATACCATTTCATAAGACCTCCGATGTGCCAGTGCACTCCAGACACACCTGACTCTCCTGCACTGACTGGACGGTCACACCGAGGACTGACTCACAACACGATGGCAGGTGTGACATCCCTGTGGCACCTGGAGAGAAAACCACCAATCCCTAGGATCAACTGATTGGAAGCCTGACACTGCTTTTCCAGCTCGAGAGGAGAGTGGACTTGCATGGCTCCACATGAGACGAGGCCTGACTCCCATGTGGACACCCAAGAAAAACCCGAGATCCATGTCTGCCCTGTAGAGGAAGCCTGAGTTTCCAGCCTCAACTCCAGGTAAGGACCTTGGCCTCGGCATCGACTGCTGAGGAATCCCGAGGGGTAACTCGCGACTCGCGTGGAGACTGGAACTATCTGAGCCCCAATGAGCTTGTCCCTGAATTCCCAATCGTAACTCAAGAGGAACCCTCGCAACTCCAGAAAAACCAGGAGAATCTCCCGACAAGGCGAGCTGAGGCCGTTTTCTGCTGTGGCGTCGCGAGAGAAATTCCACCTTCCCACCTGAGCCCCGAAAGGTTCCTTGAAACCCTTGAGGCAAGTCAAGAAGTTCCCCGACATCCCCGTCTGCACTCTAGAGGAACACCGAAGGTCCCGTCACAGCTCACGAAGAGCCCCGGTTCTCCATCCTCACTCTGAGAGGTGGGTCCATTTCCCTGCTTCGTCGGGGAGGTAATCCCGGTGTTCCCGTCGCACCTCAAGAGGAGGCTGTTCCCACTTGACACTTGAGAGGAACTCCAGGGGTCATGACACCATTTCAAAAGACCCCCGTTGTCCCAGTGCACTCCAGACACACCTGACTCCCCTGCACTGACTCGGCGCTCAACCCGAGGACCAAACACGATGGCAGGTGAGACAGCCCTGTGGCACCTGGAGAGAAAGCCAACGATGCCTATGGTCCACCCGATAGGAAGCCTGAAGGCTTTTCCTGCTCAAGAGGAGAGCGGATTTGCATGGCTCCACGTGAGACGAGTCCTGACTCCCCTGTGGACATACCCGAACAACCTGGAGATTCATGTCTGCCCTGGAGAGGAACTGTGAGGTTCAGGCCTCAACTCCAGCTGGAGACCTTGGCCCCAGAATCAACTGCAGAGGAATCCTGAGGGGCCCCTCGAGACTCTCGTGGAGACTGGACCTCCCTGGGCCCCTTGCGTGGTTCCCTGAGGTCCCCGTCCGAACTCGAGAGGAACCTGCTGCAACTAGAGAAAATCCAGGAGGTTCACCCCTCCAGGCAAGATGAGGCCCTTTTCCTCTGAGGTGTCTCGAGGCAAATCACACCTTCCCTCTTGAACTTCAAAAGGGTCCTTTACACCCTTGCTGCAACTCAAGAAGTTCCCCGACATACCCGTCTCCACAAGAGAGGAACACCAAGGGTCTCGCCAACATCAAGAGGAGCCACGTTTCTGCCTCGTACGTAGCTCGAGATGAGGGTTCCTTTCTCTGCTTCGTCCGGAAAGGATTCCCGGCTTTCCCGTCACATCTCAAGAGGAGGCGCTCTCAACAGGAAAGTCGAGAGGAACTCAAGGGGTCATGCCACCATTCCAAAAGTCCCCCAAATGTCTCAGTCCACTCCAGAGGAACCTGTTTTCCCTGCACTGTCTCGACATTCACGACGCGTATCAACTCACACCACGGTGGCACGTGGGACAGCCCTGTGGAAAGCCTCGAGGGAAAGCCACATATCATTGTATCAATGAGACGGGAAGCCTGACACTGCTGCTACAGCTTGGGAGGAATGCGGATGTGCATGTCCCCACTCGAGAGGAAGCCTGACTCCCCTATGGAGACTCCAGAAGTACCCCCAAGATCCATGTCAGCACTGGAGAGGAATCCTCAGGTTCCGACCTCGACTCCACATGAGGTCTTAGGCCCTGGCACCGATTAGAGAGGAATCCTGAGAGGGCCCTCACAAGTCGCGTGGAGACTGGACCTCCCTGTGGCTCCAAAAGCTGGTCCCTGAGGTCCCCGTCTTAACTCGAGAGGAACCCCACCGCAACTCGAGAAAAAACAGGAGATTCTCCCCTCAACAGTAGCTGAGGCCCTTTTCTGCTGGGAGGTCTCGAGAGAAATCCCACATTCCCTCCTGAGTCTCAAAAGCGTCCTTGCCACCCTTGAGGCAACTAAAGAAGTTCCCCAACATCCTCGTCTGCACTCGAAAGGAACAGTGAGGGTCTCGCAACAGCTCAAGAAGAGCACCGGGGCTCCCTGCTCATCCCGAGAGAAGTCACGTTTCCCTGCTTCGTCGGGGAGGGAATCCCGGCGTTCCTGTCGCACCTCAAGAGGAGGCGGTCTCCACTTGATGCTCGAGAGGAACTCCGGGGGTCGTGCCACAATTTCAAAAGACCCCCGATGTCCCAGTGCACTCCAGACACACCTGACTCCCCTGCAGACTCGACGGTCACCCCGAGGACCGACTCAAAACACAATGGCAGATGTGACAGCCCTGTGGGGCCTTGAGAAAAAGCCAACGATCCCGTGGTCAACCTGACATGAAGCCTGACACTGCTTTTTGGGCTCGAGAGATCGGATTTGCATGGATCCACACGAGAGAAGACCCTGACTCCAAAGTGGACACCCCAGAAGAACCCTGAGATCCCTGTCGGCCCTGGAGATGAACCCCGAGGTTCCCGCCTCAACTCCAGATATGACCTCGGTCCCGGCAGCGATTGCAGAGGAATCCAGAGGGGCCCCTCGCGACTCGCGTGGAGACTGGACCTCTCTGTGGGCCCATGAGTGGGTCCCTGAGGTCCCCATCGTAACTCGAGAGGAATCCTGCCGCAACTCGAGAAGAACCAGGAGATTCTTCACTCAAAGCGAGCTGAGTTTTTCTTCTGTGGTATCTCGTGAGGAATCCCACCTTCCCTCCTGAGCCACGACTGGGTCCTTGAAACCCTTGAGGCAACTCAACAAGTTCCGTGACATCCTCGTCTGCACTCGAGAGTAACACCGAGGGTCCCGCCACCTCTCAAGAGGAGCCCCGTTTCTCCCTCCTCATCCTGTGAAGAAGGTCCGTTTCCCTGCTTCGTCAGGGAGGGAATTCCGGCGTTCCGGTCACACCTCAAGGGGAGGCGGTCTCCACTTGATGCTCAAGAGGAACTCCATGTGTCGTGCCACCATTTCAAAAGAACCCTGATGTCCCAGTGCACTCCAGACACACCTGACTCCCCTGCACTGACTCGACAGTCACTGGGAGGAGCACCTCAAAACACGATGGCAGTGGTAACAGGCCTGTTTCCCCTAATGGGAAAGCCACCGATCACTATGGTGAACCAGACAGGAAAACTCACACTGCTTTTCCAGGTCAAGAGGAGAGCGGTCTTGCATGGCACCATATGAGACGAGACCCTGACTCCCCTGTGGATGCCCCAGAGGAACCCAGAGATCCATGTCGGCCCTTGAGAGGAAATCTGAGATTCCAGCTTCAACTCCAGATGAGGACCTCGGCCCCGGCAGCGATTGCAGAGGAATCCCGAGGGGGCCCTCGAGATTTGCGTGGAGACTGGACCTCCCTGAGGCCCCATGGGCGGGTCCCTGAGGTCACCATCGTAACTCGAGAGGAACCCTGCTGCAACTCGAGAAAAACCAGATTGTCCCTTCAACGCGAGCTGAGGCCCATTTCCAAATGATCTTGAGAGGAATCCCACCTTCCCTCCTGAGCCCTAAAGGGTTCATGACACCTCTGAGGCAATTCAAGAAGTTCCCCGACATCCCCATCTGCACTCTAGAGGAACACTGAGGGTCCCACCGCAACTCAAGAAGAGCCTGGGTTCTCCCTCCTCATCCCGAGAGGAAGGTCTGTTTCCCTGCTTCGTCGGGGAGGGAATCCCCGCATTCCCGTCGCAGCTCAAGTAAAGGCGGCCTCCACTTGATGCTCGAGACGAACTCCAGGGGTCCTGCCACCATTTCAAAAGACCCCCGATGTCCCAGTGCCCTCCAGACACACCTGACTCCCCTGCACTGACTGCACGGTCACCCCGAGGACCGACTCCAAACACGATGGCAGTTGTGACAGCCCTGTGGCGCCTCGAGAGAAAGCCACAGAACCCTATTGTCAACCAGACAGGAAGCTTGACACTGCTTTTCCTGCTCGAGAGGAGAGCTGACGTGCATGGCTCCACACGAGTTGAGGCCCTGACTCCCCTGTGGATGCCCCAGAGTAACCCTGATATTCATGTCGGCTCTGGAGAAAAACGCCGAGTTTCAAGCGTCAACTCCAGATGAGGACCTCAGCCCCAGGTGAGACTGCTGCGGAATCCCGAGGGGTGCCTCGAGACTCCAGTGGAGACTGGACTTCCCTGAGGCCCCAAGAGCGGGTCCCTGAGGTCCCGTCATAATTCGAGAGGAACCCCCAAGCAACTAGAGAAAAACCAGGAGATTCTTCCCTCAACGTGAGCAGAGACCATTTTCCACTGCGGGGTCTCGAGAGAAATCCCACCTTCCCTTCTCAGCCCCAAAAGGTTACTTGACACCCTTGAGGCAACTCAAGAAGTCCCTGACATCCAAGTCTGCACTCGAGAGAAACACCGAGGGTCCCGCCACAATTCAAGAAGAGCCCCGGTTCTCCCTCCTTATCCCGAGAGGAGGGTCCGATTCCCTGCTTCGTTGGGGAAGGATTCCCGGCGTTCCCGTCGCACCTCAGGAGGATGTGGTATCCACTTGACGCTCGAGAGGAACTCCAGGGGTTGTGTCACAATTTCAAAAGATCCTCGATGTCCCAGTGCACACCACACACACACCTGACTCCCCTGCACTGACTCGACGGTCACCCCGAGGACCGACTGAAAACATGATATCAGGTGTGACAGCCCTGTGACCTCTCGAGAGAAAGCCACTGATCCCTATTGTCAACCCGACATGAAGCCCGACAAGAAGCCCGACACTGATTTTCGGCTCGAGATGAGAGCAGACTTGCATGCCAACACACGAGACGAGGTCTGACTCCCCTCTGGACTCCCTAGAGGAACACCGAGATTCAAGTCGGCCCTGGAGATGAAACCTGAGGTTCCGGCCTCAAATCCAGATGAGGACCTCAGCCCCCGCATCGACTGCAGTGGAATCCTGAGGGGCCTCTTGGACTCGCGTGGAGACTGGACTTCCCTGTGGCCCCAAGAGCGGGTCCCTGAGGTCCCCGTCGTAACTCGAGAGGAATCCCATCGCAACTCTAGAAAATCAAGGAGATTCTCCCCTCCAGGCGAGCTGAGGCCCTTTTCCCCTGCGGCTTCTCGAGAGAAATCCCACCTTACATCCTGAGCCACAAAAGGGTCCCTGACACCCTTGAGACAACTCAAGAAGTTCCCTGACATCCCCATCTGTACTCGCGAGGAACATGGAGGGTCCTACCTCAACTCAGGAAGACCCCCGGTTCTCCCACCTCATCCCGAGGGGAGGGTCCTTTTCCCTACTTCTTCGGGGAGGGATTCCCGGCGATCTCGTCACACCTCAGGAGGAGGCGGTCTCCACTTGATACTCGATAGGAACACCAGGGATCATGCCACAATTCAAAAAGACCCCCAAATGTCTCAGTCCATACCACATGAATCTTATTTCCCTGCACTGCCTCGAATGTCACTCCGAGTATCGACTCATACCACAGTGGTACGTGTGACAGCCCTGTGGCACCTCGAAGGAAAGCCACAGATACCTGTCTCAACTCGTTGGAAAGACTGACACTGCTGCTACAGCTCAGGAGGAAAGCGGATGTGCATGTCTCCACTCGAGACGAGGCCTGACTCCCTTGTGGAGACTCCAGAAGAACCACAACATCCATATCAGCACTGGAAAGGAAACCTTAGGGTCCTGCCTCAGCTCCAGACGCCGTCTAAAGACCCGGCCTTGACGGGAGAGGAATCCCGAGAGTCCCCTCACAACTCACATGGAGACTGGCCTTTCCTGAGGCCACACGAGCGAGTCCCAGAGGCCCCAGTCGTAACTCGAGAGGAACCTTCCCCAACTCGAGAAAACCCAGGAGATTCTCCCCTCCAGGCGAGATGAGGCACTTTTCTGCTGCGCCGTCTCAGTGGAAATTATACCTTCCCTCTTGAACCTTGAAAGGATCCTTCACACCCTTCCTGCAACTCAAGAAGTTCCCTGACATCCTCGTCTGCACTCTCGAGGAACACCGAGGGCCCGCCACAACTCAAGAGAAGCCCCGTTTTCCCCTCCTCAGCTAGAGATGAGGGTTCCATTCCCTACTTCACTGGAAAGGATTCCCGGCGTTTCAACTGAATCAAAAGAGGAGGTGCTGTCTACTGGAAAGTCAAGCGGAACATCAGGGGTCGTGCCACCATTGCAGAGGACCACCAAATATCTCAGTACATTCCAGAGGAACCTGATTTCCCTGCACTACCTCGACTGTCACCCCGAGTATCGATTGACACTACGGTGGCATGTGTGACAGCCTGAGGGAAAGCCTCGAGCGAGAGCCAGAGATCCCTGGTTAATCTAGAAGGGAAGCCTGAAACTGCTGCTACAACCCAGGAGGAAAGCGGATTTGCATGTCTCCACTCGAGATGAGGCCTCACTTCACTGTGGAGACTCAAGAGGAACCGGGAGATACATGCCAGCACGAGAGAGGAAACCTCAGGTTCTGGCCACGTTTCCAGACTAGGACTTAGGAGCCAGCACCGACAGAAGAGGAATCCCGAGAGGCCCCTTGCAACTCGCATGAAGACTGGCCTTTCCTGAGGCCACACGAGCGGGTCCCTGAGGTCCCTGTCATAACTTGAGAGGAATCTGACCCAACTATAGAAAATCCTGGAGGTTCTCCCATAGGCGAGATTTGACCCTTTTCCACTGAGGCTTCTCCAGCTAAATCACATATACACTCTTGAACCTCGAAAGGGTCCTTCAGACCCTTGTTGCAACTCAAGAAGTTCCCCTACATCCCCGTCTCCACTCGAGAGGAACACCGAGAGTCCCGCCAACATCAAGAGGAGTCCCGTTTCCGCCTCGTAGCTCAAGATGAGGGCTCGTTTCCCTGCTTTGTCGGGAAATATTTCCAGTGTTCCTGTCGCAACTCAAGAGGAGGCGCTCTCAACAGGAAATTCGAGAGGAACTAAAGGGGTAATGCCACAGTTCAAAAGTCCACCAAATGTTTCAGTCCACTACAAAAGAAACTGATTTCCCTGAACTGCCTCGACTTTCACGCTGAGTATCAACTCACACCACGGTGGCACGTGTGATGGCCCTGTGGAAAGCCTCGAGGGAAAGCCACAGATCCCTGTGTCAATGCGACGTGAAGATTGGCACTGTTGCTACAGCTCGGGAGGAAAGCGGACGTGCAAGTCTCCACTCGAGACCAGGCCTGAATTCCCTGTGGAGACTCTAGAGGTACCCCAAGATTCATGTCAGCATTGGAGAGGAATCCTCAGTATCCGGCCTGGAACTACAGGAGGGCTTAGGCCCTGGAACCTACTGCAGATCAATCCCAAGAGGCCCCTCACCACTCGCATGGAGACTGGCCTTTCCTGAGGCCACACGAGAGGGTCCCCGAGGTCCCCATAGTAACTAGAGAGGAACCTGCCACAACTCGAGAAAATCCAGGAAGTTCTTCCCTCCGGGCGAGAAGACGCCCTCTCACAAAGAGGTGTCTCGAGGCAAATCACACCTTCCCTCTTGAACTTCGAAAGGGCCCTTCACACCCTTGCTGAAACTCAATAAGTTCCCCGACCTACCCGTCTCCACTCCAGAGGAACACCGACGGTCTGGCCAACATCAAGAGGAGCCCCATTTTGGCCTCATAGCTCGAGATGAGGGTTCCTTTCCCTGCTTCGTTGGGATAGAATTCCCGGCGTTCCCGTCGCATCTCAAGAGAAGGAGCTCTCACAGGAAAGTCGAGAGGATCTCCAGAAGTGGGGCCACTATTCCAAAAGACCCCCAAATGTCTCAGTCCACTCCAGAGGAGCCTGAATTCTCTGCACTGCCTCGACTTTCACGCTGAGTATCGCCAAGGTGGCCCGTGTGAGAGCCCTGTGGGAAAGACTCCAGTTAAAGACATGGATCACTGTATCAACACGACGGGAAGCCTGACACTGCTGCTACTGCTCGGGAGGAAAGTGGATGTGCATGTCCCCACGAGACGAGGACTGACTCCCCTGTGTAGACTCCAGAAGTATCCCAAGATCCATGTCAGCACTGGAGAGGAAACCTCAGGTTCCGTCCTTGACTCCACACGAGGTCTTAATCCTCGGCACTGACTGGACAGGAATCGCGAGAGGCCCCTCGCAACTCGCATGGAGACTGGCCTTTCTGAGGCCACAACAGCGGGTCCCTGAGGTCCCCGTCATAACTTGGGTGGGACCTGCCACAACTCGAGAAAATCCAGGAATTTCTTCCCTCCAGAGGAAAAGAGGCCCTTACACTCGGAGTCCTCTCGACCCAATCACACCTTCCCTCTTGAACTCCAAAAAGGTCTTTCAAACCATTGCTGTAACCCAAGAATTTCCCCGACATACCTGTCTCCACCCGAGAGAAACACCGAAGGTCCCGCCAACATCAAGAGGAGCACAGTTTCTGTCTCGTAACGCGAGATGAGGTTTGCTTTCCCTGCTTTGTCGGGAAAGGATTCCTGACATTTCCGTAGACTTTCATGAGGTGTTGCTCCCAACAGGAAAGTCGAGAGGAACTCAAGTGGTCGAGCCACCATTCCAAAAGTCCCCCAAATGTCTCACTCCACTCCAGAGGAGCCTGGTTTCCCTGCACTGCCTCGAATTTCATGGCGAGTATCGACTGACCCCACGGTTGCACGTGTGGCATCCCTGTGGGAAAGCCTCGAAGGAAAGCCCCAGGTCTCTGTATCAACGCGAATGGAAGCCTGATACTGCTGCAGCATCTTGGGAGGAAAGCGGACGTGCATGTCCCCACTGGAGATGAGGCTTAACTTCTCTGTGGAAATTCAAGGATACCCCAAGATTCATATCAGCACTGAAGAGGAAAGCTCCGGTTCTGGCCTCGACTCCACACGAGGTTGTAGGCCCTGGCACTAACTGGAGAGGAATCTTGACAGGCTCCTCTCAACTCAAATGGACACTGGCCTTTCCTGAGGACACTAGAAAGGGTCCCAGAGGTCCTTGCCATAATTCGAGGGGAATCTGCCGCAACTCAAGAAAATCCAGGAGATTCTCCCCTCCAGGCTCGAGGAGGCCCTTTTCTGCTGAGGGGTCACGGGGCAAATCAAAACTTCCCTCTTGAACTTCGAAAGGGTCGTTCACACCCTAGCTGCAACTCAAGAAGTTCCCCGACATACCCGTCTCCACTCAAGAGGAACACCGATGGTCCTGCAAATATCAAGAGGAGCCCCGTTTCGGCCTCGTAGCTCGAGATGAGGGTTCTTTTCCCTGCTTCATCAGGAAAGGTTTCCCGGCGATTCCGACCCATCTCAAGAGGAGACACTCTCAACAGGAAAGTCGAGGGGAATTCAAGGGGTCATGTCACCATTTCAACAGTTCCCCAAACGTCTCAGTCCACTCCAGAGGAACCTGATTTCCATGCACTGCCTCGACTTTCACGCCGAGGATCAATTCACACCACGGTGGCACGTGTGACAGCTCTGTGGGAAATGTTCCTGAAAAAGCCTCGAGGGAAAGCCACAGATCCCGATATCAACGCGAAGAAAAGCCTGACACTGCTGCTACAGCTCGGAAGGAAAAAGAACTTGGATGTTCCCACTCGAAACGAGGACTGACTACATTGTGGAGACTCCAGAAGTGCCACAAGTTCCACGTCAAAACGGGAGCAGAATCCTCAGGTGCTGACCTTGACCCCATACGAGGTCTTAGGCCCTGGCATGACAGGAGAGTAATCCCAAGAGGCCCGTTGCAACTCGCAAGGAGACTGAATTTTCCTGAGGCCATAAGAGCGCGTTCCTGTGGTCCCCATCGTAACTCGAGAGCACCTGCCCCAACTCGAGAAAATCCAGGAGGTTATACCCTCCAGGTGTGTGAGGCCAATTTTCGCTGAGGCGTCTCGAGGCTAATCACACCTAACCTCTGGAATTTCCAAAGGGTCCTTCTCACCCTTGCTGCAACTCCAGAAGTTCCCCGACATACACGACTCCACTCGAGAGGAAGCACGAGGGTCCCGCCCACACCCAGAGGAGCCCCTTTTCTGACTCATAGCTCCCGATGAGGGATCCTTTCCGCGATTCCGCGGGAAAGAAGTCCGGGCGTTCCTGTCGCCTCTCAAGAGGAGGCGCTCTCAACAGGAAAGGCGAGAGGAACTCCAGGGTCATGCCACCATTCCAAGAGTTCCACAGATGTCTCAGTCCATTCCCGGGGAACGTGTTCCCCGGGACTGCTTCGACTTTCACGCCGAGTATCGACTCACACCACGGTGGCACGTGGGACAGCCCTATGGGAAAGCCTGGTGGGAAAGCCTTGAGGAAAAGCTGCAGATTCCTTGATCCACGTGACGGGAAGCGTGACACTGCTGCTACAGCTCGGTAGGAAAGCACACGTGCATGCACCCACTCGAGAAGAGGACTGAATCCCCTGGGGAGACTCCAGAAGTACCCCAAGATGAATGTCAGCACTAGAGAGGAATCCTCAGGTTCCGGCCCCGACTCCACACAAGGTCTTAGGCCCAGGCATCGATGGGAGAGGAATCCCGAGAGGCCCCCTGGCAACTCGCATGGGGACTGGCCTTTCCTGAGGCCAACTGAGCGGGTCCCTGAGGTCCCCGTCGTAAGTCGAGAGCACCTGCCACAACTCGAGACAATCAGGGAGGTTCTCCCCTCCAGGCGAGATGAGACCCATTTCCGCTGAGGCGTCCCGAGGCTAATCACACCTAACCTCTGGAACTTCGAAAGGGTCCTTCACACCCTCCTGCAACTCAAGAAGTTCACCAACATACCCGTCTCCACTCGAGAGGAAGCACGAGGGTCCTGCCCACATCCAGAGGAGGCCCGTTTCTGCCTCCGAGCTCGAGATGAGGGATCCTTTCCCTGCTTGGTCGGGGAAGAATTCCCGGCGTTCCTGTCACTTCTCAAGAGGAGGCACTCTCCACAGGAAAGGCGAGAGGAGCTCCAGGGTCGTGCCACCGTTCCCAGAGTCCACCAGATGTCTCAGTCCATTCCAGAGGAAACTGTTTTCCCTGCACTGCCTCGACTTTCACGCCGAGGATCTACTCTCACCACGGTGGCATGTGGGACAGCCCTGTGGGAAAGCCTCGTGGAAAAGCCTTGAGGGAAAGCCACAGATCCCTTGATCCACGCGAGGGGAAGGGTGACACTGCTGCTACAGTTCAGGAGGAAAGCCCACGTGCATGCCCCCACTCGAGACGAGGACTGACTCCCATGGGGAAACTCAGAAGTACCCCAAAATCCATGTCAGCACTGGAGAGGAATCCTCAGGTTCCGGCCCCGACTCCACACAAGGTCTTAGGCCTCGGCATCCAAGGGAGAGGAAACCCGAGAGGCTCCCGAGCAACTCGCATGGGGACTGGCCTTTCCTGAGACCACCAGAGCGGGACCCTGAGGTCACCGTCATAAGTCGAGAGCACCTGCCGCAACTCGAGAAAATCCAGGAGGTTCTCTCCTCCAGGCAAGATGAAGCCCATTTCCGCTGAGGTGTCTCGAGGCTAATCAACCCTAACCTCTGGAACTTCCAAAGGGTCCTTCACACCCCGGCTGCAACTCAAGAATTTGCACGACATACCAGTCTCCACTCAAGAGGAAGCATGAGGGTCCCGCCCACATCCAGAGGAGCGCCATTGCCTTCTCGTAGCTCCAGATGAGGGATCCTTTCCCTGCTTCGTCGTGAAGGAATTCCCGGCGTTCCCATCACATCACAGGAGGAAGCGCTCTCCACAGGAATGGCGAGAGAAACTCCAGGGTCGTGCCACCATTCCAAGAGTCCCCCAGATGTCTCAGTCCATTCCAGAGGAACTTGTTTCGCCTGCAGTGCCTCCACATTCACGCCGACGATCGACTCACACCAGGGTGGCACGTGGGACAGCCGTGTGGGAAAGCCTCGTGGGAAAGCCTCGAGGGAAAGCCACAGATCCCTTGATCCACGCGATTGGAAGCGTGACACTGCTGCTAGAGCTGGGGAGGAAAGCCCACGTACATGCCCCAACGGGAGACGAGGACTGACATCTCTGTGGAGAATGAAGAAGTAAGCCAAGATCGATGTCAGCACTGGAAAGGAATCCTCAGGTTCCAGAACCGACCCACACAAGATCTTAGGCTCCGGCATCGACGGGAGAGGAATCCCCAGAGACCCCCTAGCAACTCGCATGGGGCTGGCCTTTCGTGAGACCACAAGACCGGGTCCCTGAGGTCCCCGTCGTAAGTCAAGAGCACCTGCCACAACTCGAGAAAATCCAGGAGTTTCTCCCCTACAGTCGAGTTGAGGCCCGTTTCTGCTGAGACATCTCGAGGCTAATCACACCTAACCTCTGGAACTTCCAAGGGTCCTGCACACCATTGCTGCAAGTCAAGAAGTTCCCCTACATACCCGTCTCCACTCGAGAGGAAGCATGAGGGTCGCGCCCACATCCAGAGGAGCCCTGTTTCTGCCTTGTAGCTCGAGATGAGGGATACTTTCCCTGCTTTGTTGGGAAAGAATTCCCAGCATTCCCATCGCAACTCAAGAGGAGGCGCTCTCAACAGGAAAGGCGAGAGGAACTCCAGGGTCGTGACACCATTCCAGGAGTTCCCCAGATGTCTATGTCCATTACAGATGAACCTGTTTTCCCTGCACTGCGTCAGCTTTCACGCCAAGGATCAAATCACACCATGGTGGCACGTGGGACAGCCCTGTGGGAAAGCCTCGAGGGAAAGCCACAGATTCCTTGATCCACACGACGGGAAGCATGACACTGCTGCTCCAGCTCGGGAGGAAAGCCCATGTGCATGCCCACACCGAAGACGAGGACTGACTCCACTGTGGAGACTCCAGAAGAACCCCAAGATCCATGTCAGCACTGGAGAGGAATCCTCAGGTTTCGGCCGCAACTCCACACAAGGTCTTAGGCCCCGGCATCGACGGGAGAGGAATCCCGAGAGGCCCCCTAGCAACTCCCATGGGGACTGGCTTTCCTGAGGCCACCAGAGGGAGTACCTGAAGTCCCCGTCGTAAGTTGAGAGCACCTGCCGCAACTTGAGAAAATCCAGGAGGTTATCCCCTCCAGGCGAGATGAGGCCCATTTCTGTTGAGGCATCTTGAGGCTAATCACACCTAACCTCTGGAACTTCTAAAGGGTCTTCACAGAGTTGTTGCAACTCAGGAAGTTCCCCGACATACCCGTCTCCACTCGAGAGGAAGCACGAGGGTCCCGCCCACATAGAGAGGAGCCCCGTTTCTGCCTCGTAGTTCGAGATATGGTATCCTTACCCTGCTTCGTCGGAAAAGAATTCCTGGCGTTGCTGTCGCATCTCAAGAGGAGGCACTGTCCACAGGAAAGGCAAGAGCAATAGCAGGATCGTGTCACCATGCAAAGAGTACCCCAGATGTCTCATTCCATTGCAGAGGAAACTGTTTACCCTGCACTGCCTCGACTTTCACGCCGAGGATCGACTCACACCATGGTGGCACGTGGGACATCCATGTGGGAAAGCCTCGTGGGAAAGCCTTGAGGGAAAGCCACAGATCCATTGTTCCACGCGAGGGGAAGCGTGACACTGCTGCTACAGCTCGGGAGGAAAGCACTCATGCATGCCCCCACTAGAGACGAGGACTGACTTCCCAGTGGACTTTCCAGAAGTACCCCAAGATCCATGTCAGCATTGGAGAGGAAACCTTAGGTTCCGAACCCGACTCCTCTCAAGGTCTTAAGCCCTGGCATTGAAGGGAGAGGAATCTTGAGAGGCCCCCTAGCAAGTCGCATGGGGACTGGCCATTCCTGAGGCCAACTGAGCGGGTCCCTGAGGTTTCCGTCGTAAGTCGAGAGCATCTGCCGCAACTTGGGGAATTCCAGGAGATTCTCCCCTCCAGGCGAGATGAGGCCCATTTCCGCTGAGGCGTCTGGAGGCTGATCACACCTAACTTCTGGAACTTCGAAAGGGTCCTTCACACCCTTGCTGCAACTCAAGAAGTTCCTCGACATACCCGTCTCTACTTGAGAGGATGAATGAGGTTACAGCCCACATCCAGAGGAGCCCCGTTTCCGCCTCGTAGCTCCAGTTGAGGGATGCTTTCCCTGCTGCGTCGAGAAAGAATTCCCGGCGTTCCCGTTGCATCTTAAGAGGAGGCGCTCTCCACAGGAAAGGCGAGAGGAACTCCAGGGTCGTGCCACCATTCCTAGAGACCCTGCGATGTCTCAGTCCATACCAGAGGAACCTGTTTTCCCTGCACTGCCTCGACATTCACGCCCAGGATCGACTCACACCACGGTGGCACGTGGGACAGCCCTGTGGGAAAGCCTCATGGAAAAGCCTCGTTGGAAAGCCCCGTGGGAAAGCCTGGAGGGAAAGCCTCGAGGGAAAGCCAGAAATCCCTTGATCTACGTGTCGGGAAGTGTGACACTGCTGCTACAGTTCAGGAGGAAAGCGCACATGCATGACCCCACTCGAGACGAGGACTAACTCCCATGGGGAAACTACAGAAGTACCCCAAGGTCTATGTCAGCACTGGAGAGGAATCCTCAGGTTCCGGACCCTACTCCACACAAGGTCTTAGGCCACGGTGTCGACGGGAGAGGAGTCCGGAGAGGGACCCTAGCAACTCGTATGGGGACTGGCCTTTCCTGAGGTCACCAGAGCGGCCCCTGAGTTCCCCGTCGTAAGTCGAGAGCACCTGGCGCAACTTGAGAAAATCCAGGAGGTTCTCCCCTCCAGTCGAGATGAGGCCCATTTCCACTGAGGCGTCTCGAGGATAATCACACCTAACCTCTGGAACTTCCAAAGGGTCCTTCACACCCTTGCTGAATCTCACGAAGGTCCCCAGCATACCCGTCTCCACTCGAGAGGAAGCACGAGGGTTCCACCCACATCCAGAGGAGCCCCGTTTCCGCCTCGTAGCTGGAGATGAGGGATCCTTTCCCTGCCTCGTCGGGAAAGAATTCCCGACGTTCGGGTCGCATCTCAAGAGGAGGCGCTCGCCACAGGTATGGCGAGAGGAACTCCAGGGTTGTGCCACCATTCCAAGAGTCCCCCAGATGTCTCAGTCCATTCCAGAGGAACCTGTTTTCCCTGCACTGCCTCGACTTTCATGCCGAGGATCGACTCACACCACGGTGGCACGTGGGACAGCCCTGTGGGAAATCCTCGAGGGAAAGCCACAGATCCCATGATCGACGCGACGTGAAGCATGACACTGCTGCTACAGCTCGGGAGGAAAGCGCCCGCGCATGCCCCCACTCGAGTCGAGGAGTGACTCCCCTGGGGAGGCTCCAGAAGTACCCCAAGATCCATGTCAGCAATGGAGAGGAATCCTCAGGTTCTGGCCCGGACTCCACACAAGTCCTTAGGCCCTGGCATCGACAGGAAATGAATCCCGAGAGGCCCCCTAGCAACACTCTTGGTGACTGGCCTTTCCTGAGTCCACCAGAGAAGGGTCCCTGTAGTCCCTGTAGTAACTCAAGAGCACCTGATGAAACTCGGGAAAATCCAGGAGCCTCTCCATTGCAGGCAACATGAGGCCCATTTCCGCTGAGGCATCTAGAGACTAACCACACCTAACCTCTGGAACTTCGAAAGGGTCCTTCACACCCTTGCTGCAACTCAAGAAGTTCCCCTACATACCCGTTCCTCTTCACATTCTGCCATAAGGGTGGTGTCATCTGCACATCTAAGTTTATTAACATTTCTCCCGGCAATCTTGATTCCAGCTCATGTATCTTCCATCCCAGCATTTTTCATGATGTACTCTCCATATAAGTTAAATAAACAGGGTGACAATATACAGCCTTGACATACTCCTTTTCCTTTTTGGAACCAGTCTGTTGTTCCATGTCCTGCTCTAACTGTTGCTTCCTGACCTTCATACAGATTTCTCAAGAGGCAGGTTAGGTGGTCTGGTATTCCCTTCTCTTTCAGAATTGTGGCTAAAACAACAGTATAAGGACCTTTCCGATGTCAGGCCAAGGAATTGTGTTTCCAGTCATTGAGCCACACCTGATCACTGAGCACAAATTCATGAATCTGTTCCTCAAGGGGGAATGATATTCTTTTTTATACAAACTTAGTTACCTGATTTATTACCTTACCTAATTGTTCCAGCTGCTGTGAAATCCCACCTCCTTACTTGTGGCAAATCTGCTAACACCTGCCTCACTGTGGGAGGGGGTCTCCCATAGAAAATTTCATAAGGACAACAACTATGGGAACGTGCGGTTACCCGTAATATGAGTAAGTCTGCCAGAAGCAAGCCCATCCATGTACAGTCAGTCTCTATGATCCATTTTCAAAGAGTCTCTTCAAGAGTTTGGTTGTTTCTTTGCACCATTCCAGAACACTGGGGCCTATATGCTGTATGTAATTTCCACTGATATTTAGAGCTTCACATACCTGTTAATTAACGTGGCTACAAAGACAGGGCCATTGTCGGATTCTATACTGGTTGGAAACCCAAGTCTGGGAATTATTTCTCAAATCAGTGAGCTACTTCATTTTCTTTTTCAGATCAGATGGGGAAGGCCTCTGCCCAACCGGAGAAGGTACCTACTATTCTAGTAAGTAATGATAACAGGTGACTGCCTTTGCTTCCCCGAAGGACACTCTCTTTCCCTGCATCCTGAGAACTCCACGTCTCAGCCAGTTGGAAAAGCGCTTCTTGGAGGTCATTATTCAGGGGCGATTTCCCCTGGAGCCCGGGGCCATAGGGAGAGGCTCCACACTCCCAGGGAAAGGCAGAGCCACAGCCACACATCTGTCCCATCCCCTTTGCTCTGTAGGAGAGCTCTAGTGAGCCTAGGTCTGTCAGGAAAATTCTTGGCTCCTATGGGGACACATTCTATGTGTGAAACTGCATACAGGACCGAGGGGCCACAGGGCGCCTGTTTCTCTCGGGGGCGGAGGGGTGGGGGGCCTGAAGCAGTGCGGTCCAGCAACAGCTTCCACATCCATCCAATTGCTCTTTTCTTACCTCTGATAGAACTAGCTTTGTTCCAGCCTTTGGCAATTTGGAGGCAAGCGGGCCCCACTTCCTCCCCAAGGAGGCATGGGACCTACTTTGAGTGGAAAGGCCCCTCACGGAGCTGAACCCAGGAAGGCACCCAGTCATGTCTGACACATTCCTGCATCCTGCTTCTTCATGAGCAATACCGCTATAAGCTAGGAATGTCTTTCCAAGGCTCAGAAAGGACAGGGGAGATGCATGGTGCTGCCTCTGGAATTTCAGTCCTCTGAGCAGACCTGGAGGTCTCCCCTTGAAGAAGCTAACCAGTTTCTTCCAAATACAGGCTTGCAAACACACACTGGGTGGCTGCCTCTTCTTCCCTGAAGGACGATCACTTTCCCCACATCCTGAGAACTCTGCATCCCAGCCTGCTGGAAAAGCGCTTCTTGGAGGTCATTTTTCAGGGACAATTTTCCCTGGAGCCCGGGGCTGTAGGGAGGGCCCCATGCTCGCTGGGAAAGGCAGAGTCACATCCACAGTCTGTTCTATCCCTTTTGCCCTGTAGGAGAGCTCTAGTGAGCCTAGGTCTGTCAGGAAAATTCTTGGCTCCTATGGGGACACACCCTGTGTGTTAACCTGCATATCGGACCTAGGGGCCACAGGGCGCCTGTTCCTCTCGGGGGGGACCCTGAAGCGGTTCGGCCCAGCAACAGCCTGAACATCCATCCAATTGCTCTTTTCTTCCTTCTGATAGAGCTAGCTTTGCTTCTCGCTTTGGCATTTCGGAAGCCAGGGGGAGCCCCACCGCTGTCGTCCTGGGGTCTATTGGAGGTACCCGGTCTATTGGAGGTACCAAGTCTATTGGACCCCAGCATGGCACCTGACCCCCTCAGACACACTCCTGCAGCCTCCTTCCCCATGGGCAGGACTGTTCTGACCTAGGAATGTGTTCCCAAGGCTCAGAAAATGCAGGGAGACATACGGCCCTGACTCTGGAACTGAGGCCGTTGGAGCAGGCCTGGAGGTCTGACGTCTGAGACGCCAAACACTTGCTGCAAGATACAGGTGTGAAAACACACTCTCTGGGGCTGCCTTTCCTTCCTCCAAGGAAGATAGCTTTTCCAGCCTCCTCCGTGCTGAGTCATACAAGGCTGGAAAGGTCTGGCTTAGAGGGCATTTCTCAGCGGCAATGGCCCCTGAGGCCCTGCACCCAGGGCGGGATCCTACCCTCCCAGGGGAAGTCAAAGCAACCTCCAAACAGCTGTTCTATCATGTTTCCTCTGCAGGAGGGAGCTAGTGAGCCCAGGTCTGTCTGGAACGTTCTTGGATCCTGCGGGGAAATCATCCTGGGAGCCCACCTGGATACCAGTCGTAGGGGCTAACATTTGCATTTTTCTTCCTTGGAGCCCTAACGCAGTACAGCCTAGCAACTGCTTGAAAATCCATCCTGTTTCTGTTTTCTTCCCTCTGACAGAGCGAGCTTTGCTCCCCACTTTGGGATTTCAGAAGCAAGGTGGTGGCCTGCAACTCCTTGCCTGGGGTCCATTGGAGATGCAAGGTTCCCTCGACCAGGTGACCCCAGCATGACACCTGGCCCCCTCAGACACACTCCCGCAGCCTGCTTCCCCATGGGCAGGACTGCTCTCACCTAGGAATGTGTTTGCGAGGCCAGGAAACTGCAGGGAGACACAAGGCCCTGATTCTGGAATGGAGTCTGTTGGAGCAGGCCTGCAGGTCTTATGTCTAACAAGCCAAACACTTGCTGCAAGATACAGGCCTGAAAACACACTCTTGGGCTGCCTTTCCTTCCTCCAAGGAAGAGAGTTTTCTCAGCCTCCTGTGGGCTGAGAGTCACACAGGGCTGAAAAGCACTTACTGGGAGATTAGTTTTCATTGGCCATGGCCCCTGAGGCCCTGTGCTCAGGGAGGGCTCCCTCCCTCCCAGGGAAAGTCAAAGGAAGCTCCAAACGGCTGTTCAATCATGTTTCTGAGAGAGTCATTGCCAAGGCAGGTTTATAAGAAGTTCAAGGGTCCCCAAGGAGAGAGGGGTCTAGAATTCTCAAGGAGGAAGAAAGGACACACTTTTTTTCCCCTCTACATTCCTTAGGATTATATAACAATCATGCATCCTTCTTGAGGACGGTCTCTGGAAAAACCTTCTGGCTAATCCTGTTATCTTAAAATGTAAATTATGGGAGTAGGTCTAGTGAGTCTTTACAACCTCCAGACATTCTTTTGTTCGTTGTAATAACTTATTGGAGAGTATAGAACTCCATTACTAACACTAGCAAGGGGGTACTCTTTCTGCCCCTTGTGATGTCTCTGTCAGAAGCTTTCTCTATCTCCTTTATACTTTAATAAAACTCTATTGCACAAAAGCTCTGAGCAATCAAGCCTCGTCTTGGGCCCTGGATTGAATTCTTCTCCTCCATAAGCCAAGAATCCCAGCATCTTTTCGTGGTTCAGCAACAATATTTCATTTCCTCTTCAGGAGAGAGCTAGTGAGCTTAGGTCTGTCTGGAACATTCTTGGATCCTGTGGGGAAAATATCCTGTGCACACATCTGGACACTGGGCCTAGAGGCCAAAATTCGCATTTCTTTCCCGCGGAGCCCTAACGTGGTGTGACTTAGCAACTGCTTGAAAATCCATCCCATTGCTGTTTTCCTCCTTCTGACAGAGCTAGCTTTGTTCCCTGCTTTGGGATATCTCAACCGAGGGGCCAGTCCATAGCTACTCGCCTGGGGCCCATTGGATGTGCAAGGTGCCCTCGACTAGGTGACCCTAGCATGGCACTCAGCCCGCTCAGACACACTCCCGAGGCTTCTTTCTCATGGGAAGCACTGCTCCAACCTAGGAATGTGTCTGCAATGCTTGGAAAGTGCAGTGAGACACACAGCCCTGACTCTGGAATTGAGGCCCTCAGAGCAAGCCTGCAGCTCTGATGTCTGAGAAGCAAAACACTTGCTGCAAAGAGAGGCCTGAAAACACACTCTCTGTGGATGACTTTCCTTCCTCTAAGGAAGACAGTTTTCCCAGTTTCCTGCTTCCTGCATGTCACACAGCTGGAATGCGCTTGCTTGGAGGTCATGATGCAGTGGCAATGACCCCTGAGGCCCTTTGCCCAGGGAGGGCTCCCACACTCATAGGCAAATCAAAGCAACTTCCAAGTGAGTCAGCTCTTCACATCAAGTGGCCAAAGTATTGGAGTTTCAGGTTCAGTATTAGTCCTTCCAATGGATATTCAGACCTGATTTCCTTTAGGATGGAGTGGTTGCGTCTCCTTGTAGTCTAAGCGACCTACAAGCATCTTCTCCAACACCACAGTTCAAAAGCATCACATTTTCAGCTGTCACTTTCTTTATAGTACATCTTTCATATCCATCCATGACATATGGAAAAACCATAGCCTTGACCGGATGGATCTTTGTTGGCAAAGCAACGTCTCGGCTTTTTAATATGCTGTCTAGTTTGGTCATCACTTTTCTTCCAAGTCATAAATATGTTTTAAGTTCATGGAGGCAGCCATCACCTGCAGTGATTTCCAAGCCCCCAAAAATAGTCTGCTGCTGTTTCCAATGTTTTCCCATCTATTTGCCATGAAGCGATGAGACTGGATGCAATGATTTTAGTTTTCTGAATGCTGAGCTTTAAGCTAACTTTTTCACTCTCCTCTTTCACTTTCATCAGGAGACTTTAGTTCTTCTTCACTTTCTGCCATAAGGGTGGTGTCATCTGAATATCTGAGATTATTGATATTTCTCCCAGCTATCTTGATTCCAGCGTGTGCTTCCTCAAGCCCAGTGTTTCTCATGATGTACTCTGCATAGAAGTTAAATAAGCAGGGTGACAATATACAGCCTTGACATATTCCTTTTCCTATTTAGAACCAGTCTGTTGTTCCATGTCCAGTTCGAACTGTTTCTTCCTGACCTGCATACAGGTTTCTCAAGAGACAGGTCAGGTGGTCTGGTATTCCCATCTCTTTCAGAATTTTTCCCAGTTTCTTGTGATCCACACAGTCAAAGGCTTTGGCATTGTCAATAAAGCAGAAATAGATGGTTTTTTTTTCTGGAACTCTCTTGCTTTTTCAATGATCCAGTGGATGTTGGCAATTTGATCTCTGGTTTCTCTGCATTTTTTAAATCCCTCTTGAACATCTGGAAGTTCACAGTTCATGTGAACTTGGGGAATTTTGAGCATTACTTTACTAGTGTGTGAGATGAGTGCAATTGTGCAGCAGCTTGAATATTCTTTGTCATTGCCTTCCTTTGGGATTGGAATGAAAACTGACCTAATGACTAGATGTTTTCAATTGCATATGCTGAAAGAACTGGCTGTGCAGTTTTGAAGGAAAAAAATCATTTTAACCCATTTTCTCTGAAGTGCAAGGCATATCAAGGCCATCTCTGAATCATAAGGTCACCTTTTCTTTATGTAGTCATAGTTTCATGCCTAAATTATAGGCCAACTCCTGCTCAAATTGACTCTGATGTCAGGGGCAGATCAACTGATAAAAAGCTTGGATTGTCCCTCTGGAGGAAAGTGAGATCTTGGTCCCACGAGAAGAATCTGAAGGGTTAAGGGAACTTGCAACAGTGGGGAAAGCTTAGTCCATCCTACATGTACCAAAATCTTAAATAAGGCTTATTTACTTTACCGAAGTAAAAAAAAAAAACAGATGATGAAAACAATTATAAATCAATGAAAGGTAAAGAAACTCATAGTCTGTTATCAAAAATTGCATTCTAAGAAAACTTTGTTCTCTTAACCTAGAGAGGAGACTAAATTCCATCTGGTACCAGCTTACCAGAAGACAAACAAACAAACAAACAAATTATCGGAAGCTTAAAAAAGTATTTTCCATATATCTTGAAGTAGCAGTATTTCTGCAAAGGCGTCAGTGTGAAACCATAGAGGACATGGTTAAAACCTGATTAAATAGAAATTGACAAAGTAATCTGGTCACTGCTGCGACTTGAAATGCTTTAATATGATAACTAGAATTATAACTGACAGCATTTGACCAGGACATATCAGATTTTCACGGATGTCACATAATTTCTAGGATATCTATATTAGGAACTGAAGGAATCTTTGAACCTAGGAAAGAAAACAACAGTCTCAAAGGCCCTTGCTGAATCATCTATCAGCAAGGAATGTCTTTGCAAGGATCGCAAAGTGAAGGGAAAATACACCGACCTGCCTCTGCAACTTCGGTCCTCTGAGCAGATCTGGAGGTCTCCCTTTGTATAAGCTCACCTGTTCCTTCCAAATAGAGGTTTGCAACACAAAACAAGTGGCCGCCTATTCTTCCCTGAATGAGGCTCTCTTTCCCCACATCCTGCAAACTCCCTTTCCCAGCCTCCTGGAAAAGCGCTTCTTGCAGTTCCTTTCAGAAAATCCTATGGACGGAGAAGCCTGGTAGGCTGCAGTCCATGGGGTCGCTGAGGGTCGGACACGACTGTGCGACTGCACTTTCATTTTCGCTTTCATGCATTGGAGAAGGCAATGGCAACCCACTTACTGTTCTTGCCTGGAGAATCCCAGGGACGGGGGAGCCTAGTGGGCTACCGTCTATGGCGTCGCACAGAGTTGAACACGACTGAAGCAACTTAGCAGCAGCAGCAGCAGCAGCAGCAGTTCCTTTCTTAGGGGCAGTTATCCCTGAGATTGGGACCTGGAAAGGCAGAGCCACCTCCACACACACACATCTTTTCTGTCCCCTTTCCTCTGGAGGAGAGCTCTAGGGAGCCTAGGTCTGTCAGGAGAATTCTTGGATTTGACGGGATCACACCCGGTGTGTGAACCTGCATACCCGACCTAGGGGCCACAGGGCACCTGTTTTGCTCGAGTGGGTCCTGGAGGTGTGCAGCATAGCAAGAGCTTAAAAATCCATCCAATTTGTCTTTTTTTTTTTTTACCTCGGAGAGAACGAGTTTGCTCCACCTCCACCCTTTGGCAGTGTGGAGGGAAGAGGGCACAACCCTCTCCCAAAGGGGACATAGGGCCTACCAGGAGAGAAAGGCCCCTTGAGGAGCTGAGCCCAGGTAGGCAGCCAGTGATGTCAAGCACACTCCCGCTGCTTGCTTCTTCATGGGCACTCCCACGATCTGCTAGGAATGTCTTTGCAAGGATCTCAAAGGGAAGGGGAGATACATGGCCGTGTCTCTGGAACTTCAGTCCTCTGAGCAGATCTGGAGGTCTTGAGTTGTATAAGCAAACCTGTTCCTTCCAAATAGAGGCTTGCGAACACACCCCCGGTGGTTGCCTCTTCTTCCCTGAAGAAGTCTTTCTTTCCCCACATGCTGAGAACTCCCTTTCCCAACCTCCAAGAATAGTGCTTCTTGCCATTCCTTTCTTAGAGGCAGTTATCCCTGAGCTTGGGGCCGTAGGGCATAGCCCCACACTCACAGGGAAAGGCAAAGGCTCCTCCATACATCTCCTCTATCCCCTTTGCTCTGGAGAAGAGCTCTAGTGAGCCTAGGTCTTTCAGGAAAATTGTTGGCTTGGACAGGATCTCACCCTGTTTGTGAACCTGCATACCCAACCAGGGGCCACAGAGCACCTGTTTCAGTAAAGTGGGCCCTGAAAGGGTGCAGCCTAGCAAGAGCTTGAAAACCCATTCAATTGCTGTTTTTGTACCTCTGACAGAGCGAGCTTTGCTCCACCCTTTGGCAGTGTGGAGAAAAGAGGCATGACACCCTCCCCAAGGGGACATGGGGCCTACTTCGAGAGGAAAGGCCCCTTGTGGAGGTGAGGCCAGGAAGGCACATAGTCGTGTCAAACACACTCCCACTGCTTGCTTCTTCATGGGCACTCCCGCTATCAGCTAGGAATGTCTTTGTAATGATCACAAAGGGAAGGGGAGATACACGGCCCTCTGGAACTCCCATCCTCTGAGCAAATCTGGAGGTCTCCCGTTGTATAAGTGAACCTGTTCCTTCCAAAGAGAGGCTTGCAAACACATGCCGGATTGTTGCCTCTTCTTCCCTGAGGGAGGCTCTCTTTCCCCGCATCCTGGGAATGCCCTCTCCTAGTGCTGGAAAAGCGCTTCTTGGAGTTTCTTTCTTTAAGTCAGTTATCCCTGAGCTTGGGGCCATAGGGAATAGCACCAAACTAACAGGGAAAGGCAGGCAACGTTCACTTATCTCTTCCATCCGCTTTGCTCTGGAGGAGAGCTCTAGTGAGCCTATGTCTGTCAGGAAAATTCTTGGCTTTGATGGGAACACACCCGGTGTGTGAACCCGCATACCCGACCTAGGGGCCACAGGGCACCTGTTTCGCTCGAGTGAGCCCCGAAGTGGTGCAGCCTAGCAAGAGCCTGAAAATCCATTCAATTGCTGTTTTTGTACCTCTGACAGAGCGAGCTTTGCTGCACCCTTTGGCAGTGTGCAGGGAAGAGGACACAACCCCCTCCCCAAGGGGACATGGGGCCTCCTTCGAAAGGAAAGGCCCTTTGAGGAGTTGAGGCTAGGAAGGCACACAGTCGTGTCGAACACACTCCCACTGCTTGCCTCTTCACGGCCAGTAGTGCTATCAGCTAGGAATGTCTTTACAAGCATCGTAGTGGGAAGGGGAGATACATGGCCCTGCCTCTGCAACTTCGGTCCTCTGAGCAGATCTGGAGGTCTTGAGTTGTATAAGCAAACCTGTTCCTTCCAAATAGAGGCTTGCAAACACACACCGGGTGGCTGCCCCTTCTTTCCTGAAGAAGGCTTGCTTTCCCTGCATGCTGTGAACTCCCTGTCCCAGCCTCCAGGAATAGCACTTTTTGCAGTTCCTTTCTTAGGAGCAGTTATCCCTGAGTATGGGGCCATAGGGAGTAGCACCACACTCACATGGAAAGGCAGAGCCACCACCACACATCTCTTCCATCCCCGTTACTCTGGAGGAGAGCTCTAGTGAGCCTAGGTCTGTCAGGAAATTCTTGGCTTTGATGGCAACACACCCGGTGTGTGAACCTGCATACCCGACCTAGGGGCCACAGGGCACCTGTTACACTCGAGTGGGCCCTGAAGCAGTGCAGCCTAGCAAGAGCTTGAAAATCCGTCCAATTGCTGTTTTTGTACCTCTGACAGATCGAGCTTTGCTGCATGTTTTGGCAGTGTGGAGGGAAGAGGGCACAACCCCCTCCCCAAGGGGACATGGGGCCTACTTTGAGAAGAAAGGCCCTTTGAGGAGTTGAGGCCAGGAAGGTACACAATCATGTCAAACACACTCCTGCTGCTTATTTCTTCATGGGCACTCCCATGATCAGCTAGGAATTTCTTTGCAAGGATCTCAAAGGGAAGGGGAGATACATGGCTCTGTCTCTGGAACTTCAGTCCTCTGAGCAGATCTGGAGGTCTTGAGTTGTATAAGCAAACCTGTTCCTTCCAAATAGAGGCTAACAAACACATGCCAGGTGGCTGCCTCTTCTTCCCCGAAGAAGGCTCGCTTTCCCCAATGCTGTGTACTCCCTGTCCCAGCCTCCAGGAATAGAGCTTCTTGCAGTTCCTATGTTAGGGGCAGTTATCCCTGAGCTTGGGGCCATAGGGAGTAGCCCCACACTCACAGGGAAAGGCAAAGCCTCCTCCACACATCTCTTCCATCCCCTTTGCTCCAGAGGAGAGTTTTAGTGAGCCTAGGACTGTCAAGAAAATTCATGGCTTTGACGGGAACACACCCTGTTTGTGAACATGCATACCCAACCTAGGGGCCACAGGGCACCTGTTTCAGTAAAGTAGGCCCTTAAGGGGTGCAGCCTAGCAAGAGCTTGAAAATCCATCTAATTGCTGTTTTGGACAGAGCGAGCTTTGCTCCACCCTTTGGCAGTGCGGAGGGAAGAGGGCCCAAACCCCTTCCCAAGGGGATATGGGGTCTACTTGGAGAGAAAGGCCCCTGAGGAGCTGAGCCCAGGAAGGCAGCCAGTCATGACAAACACACTGTCACTGCTTGCTTCTTCATGGGCACTTCCACTATGTCTTTGCAAGGATCTCAAAGGGAAGGGGAGATACACGGCCCTGCCTCTGGAACTTCGGTCCTCTGAGCAGATCTGGAGGTCTCTCACTTTATAAGCGAACCTATTCCTTCCGAATAGAGGCTTACAAACAAACACCGGGTGGCTGCCTCTTCTTCCCAAAGGAGGCTCGCTTTCCCTGCATCCTGCAAACTCCCTGTCCCAACCTCCTGGAAAAGCACTTCTTGGAGTTCCTTTCTTAGGGGCAGTTATCCCTGAGTTCGGGGCCTTAGGGAGTAGCCCTACACTCAGGGAAAGGCAGAGCCACCTCCACACATCTCTTCCTTCCCCTTTGCTCTGGATGAGAGCTGTAGTGAGCCTAGGTCTGTCAGGAAAATTCTTGACTTTGACAGGAACACATCCTGCATACCCGACCTAGGTGCCACAGGGTGATTGTTTCACTCGAGTGGGCCCTGACGTGGTGCAGCCTAGCAAGAGCTTGAAAATCCATCCAATTGCTCTCTTCTTACCTCTGAAAGAGTGAGCTTTGCTCCATCCTTTGGCAGTGTGGAGGGAAGAGGGCACAACTCCCACCCCAAGGGGACATGGGGCCTACTTAGAGAAGAAAGGCTCCTTGAGGAGTTGAGGCCAGGAAGGTACAAAGTCATGTGAAACACACTCCCGCTGCCTGCTTCTTCATGGGTACTCCCTCTATCAGCTAGGAATGTCTTTGCAATGATCTCAAAGGGAAGGGGAGATACACGGCCCTGTCTCTGGAACTTCGGTCCTCTAAGCAGATCTGGAGGTCTCCCGTTGTATAAGCTAACCTGTTCCTTCCAAATAGAGGCTTGCAAACACACGCCAGATTGTTGACTCTTCTTCCACGTGGGAGACTCTCTTTCCCACATCCTGGGAACTCCCTGTCCCAGTCCTAGAAAAGCACTTTTTGGAGTTTCTTTTTAAGGTCAGTTATCCCTGAGCTTGGGGCCATAGGGAATAGCCCCAAACTTACAGGGAAAGGCAGGCCACGTGCACATATCTCTTCTGTCCCCTTTGCTCTGGAGGAGAGCTCTAGTGAGCCTAGGTCTGTCCAGAAAATTCTTTGCATCGATGGGAACACATCCTGCATGTGAACCTGTATACCCAACCTAGGGGCCACAGGGCAGCTGTTTCACTCGAGTGGGCTCTGAAGTGGTGCAGCCTAGCAAGAGCTTGAAAATCCATTCAACTGCTGTTTTTGTACCTCTGACAGAGCGAGCTTTGCTGCACCCTTTGGCGGTGTGGAGGGAAGAGGGCACAATCCCCCCTGCCCAAGGGAAATGCAGCCTACTAGAGGAAAGGCCCCTTGAGGAGCTGCTGCCTCACTTCTCCTCAACTCAACTTTTTATCACAATTTAATCTACATCATATGAATTTTTGAAACTAATTTGTAACTTTTAGAAAAAAAGACTTCTTAGGTATTAACATACTGGTATTTCTAAAAGGGGGAAATACTTCTTCCCTAAAACTGTATTAAGAAAATTTGAATGTAAGGAAATATGTTTTGATGTAGCAGAATTATTATTTTATCTTTCCAAACCAGCATTTGTTAAATGTTTAACTGCTAATAACTGTGCAGGCTTCCGTGGTGGCTCTGCTGGTAAAGAATCCACCTGCAATGCAGAAGACCTGGGTTTGATCGATCCCCTGTAGAAGGGAAAGGCTACCCACTCTAGTATTCCGGCCTGGAGAATTCCATGGACTGTATAGTCCATGCGTTTGCAGAGTCAGACATGACTGAGCAACTTTGACTATTCACTAATAACTGTTCAGCCTGAAATAAGAACTTTCAAAAATCTTTGAACACAGACACTCTAACTTAATTCCCCTCTAGGATAAATATTTTGCATGTACTTTTAGGTTATATATTCACAACAGGCACAGAACTCTTTTATTATATATTTTATTTTCATATAAATTAACATCCTAGAAAAACTAAAATAGAAACACTAAATACAGTATTGCACATAGCAATCTCTGTTAAATGCCCCCATTATATCATCGAAGTTCATACACACATGAAGGGACTGAAGGAGACAGGAAGATGGCAGAACAGCAACCCGAGAGCCACTAATGTGTCTGTGCACATCAACTACAGACTGAAAGGTAAGGACAGTATTTTACATAAATAGAAAACATTGAAGGGTTAATAGGGTAGCAGAGATGTGCCTGCAAACAGGTCTCTCTGCTTGGGCTGAATGTCCTTGCAAACGAGGCGTTCTGCCAAGAGTCTGGACAGAGCCTTGAGTTTAATGGTCCCCTGCAAACGAGGGAGCATTCCCTTCTTGTGATAAGAAGGAAAAGAGGGCTTTGGACAGACTCTGTAGTAGACAGGGATATCACTCCCCTTGCTGTACGATAACATGTATGCACCTGCGCTGTGCTGAAAAGGCTTATTCATGTAGTCTGGAATTCTGCCTAGGGGGCTTTATAATATTAAACCGCAAATTGTTTGCGCAGTTCTGTTCTTCCGGCTGGAGAGTGTATTGTCCGTCTCTTGTGTGTCTCTTGTGTTTTGCCTTTGTGTCATTTCACTCGCAACAAAACATAGTTACAATTCAGATTTGTTTAAGTTGCCTCCATAATTGGTTTGCAATAGCAACAGATTCTCCCCTTTATTCATAGCCATACCCTAACACATATAATTTTTAAAAATCCATTAATGTTAGACAAAACCATCACAATGCTCAGGAGTGACTTAAAGAAAACCCCAATAAAGTCACAATACTCAGGCAGGTAGATTTAATGAACAAGTCCTAGGTAGATATCAATCCATCTAAAGTAAGTAAGTAAGTAAGTAAAGTCGTTCAGTCGTGTCCGACTCTTTGCGACCCCGTGGACTGTAGCCTACCAGGCTCCTCCCTCCATGGGATTCTCCAGGCAAGAGTACTGGAGTGAGTTGCCATTTCCTTCTCCAAAAGTTACTCTTTTTTTTTTTTCTTTTTGCCAACAGTTAGTCACGTTTGGCAACTTTATGAGGATCATTTAAAAGCACTGAGAAGAGCAACGGTAAACTTTGCAGAGAGGCACTGCTTTGATTTAACTGACCTTTGCTGCAGATTGGCTTTATGTAGGTTCTAAAAGAAATGGTTGATAAAGGCCTTCATTTAACTTAAAATTAAATGATTTATAGAAAGGGTTTTCCTTTTACTATATTTTTTCCTATTCATTGTGTAATGAGTAAAAAAAAAAAAAGTGATAATCTTCTTTCACAAATATGTAGTTACAGAGACCAACCCAAGATCTGGGAAAGCCTTATCTATGACACATATAAATGGTACCTCAATTTTAAAATAAAAAATTTATATGTAGATGTAAAACAGATACAAACAAGTCACTAGAAATATTAACCATAAGTTTAAATGCAGTGACGTGGAGTACTGGTCGTCAGGAGAAAGAGTGTTTCGCTGTGACAGGGAATATTCTCACAACAGTAAGTTGGAGGTTACTGTTTAGCATGTTCAGAATTAATGCAGATATTGCCTCTTACACATGCTGTTAAGGTGTCACATTCTCCACTGGCCTACTGCTTTTGCATTTTTATATGAATACAGTGTAGAATTCAACAACCAGTAAACTGGAAAACATAAAGATTATGCAAGAAGCCAAGAAGAAAGGTGATCAAAATGATGAGCTTCCTTCCTGCCCTCAGGCGGGCTGAATTCTGTGGAAGCAGCTGCAGTGACTCATTTTTGTTCTGCTTTTCATTGGTCAGGTTTTCATGCTTATTTTTGCTTTCTGAAATAAATGCACCAGGTAAGAGAAATAGTTAGAAGGACTAACTTTAAAGAAAGTATGGAGTTTAGAATAGCATTTTCATTTAGATCAAATTCTTTGAGAAAATGTTAAAGACCCACAAGCTCATAAATGAGAAAAGATATAAGTAAAGTCTATTTATCGCTTAGAATTTTCACTAATGTTGAGGGGAAAAAAAGGGTTAAAAATTTAGCTTCTAATCGATGTGAAAGAGTATCAGCTCACCTTTCTCATTTTCAGTCTTATGTACAAATACATAAATATGAAAATTGAACGGAGGCTTCATCTCATTGTTAATGTGATTTAATTCTCTTCTATTACTCAGATGGTAAAGAATCTGCCCACAATGCTGGAGACCTGAGTTCAACCCCTCGGTCAGGAAGATCCCCTGGAGAATGGAATGGTGATGTATTCCAGTATTCTTGCCTGGGGAATTCCATGGACAGAGGAACTTGGCAGCCTATCGTCTATGGGGTCACAAAGAGTTGGACACAACTGAGGGACTAACATACTTTCATCTCATTGTTAATGCGATTTAATTCTTTTCTGTCCTTATAACAGCAAAATTGTGGTTGCTGCTGCTGCTGAGTTGTGTCAGTTGTATCCGACTCTTTGTGACCCCATAGACCACAGCCCACCAGGCTCCCATCCCTGGGATTCTCCAGGCAAGAATACCGGAGTGTGTTGCCATTTCCTTCTCCAGTGCATGAAAGTGAAAAGTGAAAGTGAAGTCGCTCAGTCATGTCTGACTCTTTGCGACCCCATGGACTGTAGCTTACTACTGTAGCGACTTCACTTTCACTTTTCACTTTCAAGACTGGAGAAGGAAATGGCAACCCACTCCAGTATTCTTGCCTGGAGAATCCTGGGGATGGGAGCCTTGTGGGCTGCAGTCTATGGGGTCACACAGAGTCAGACATGACTGACGTGACTTAGCAGCAGCAGCAACCACAATTATGCTGTTATAATTGTGGTTAGTAAATCACTATTCCTTCTCATTCTACACATGTACTTGAAGATTTACTTTCATCAAAAAGACAGAACATAAACCAAACCATAATATAATACTTGTTGTTCAATAAGATTTTGACACAGAGAAATGGAAGGGAAAATATCTTTTAAATGCAGATACAAGTTCTAACTTTTTCTAAATAAAGCTGTTTAATTGTGGCCCAATTTGGGTAATTTGAATATCTTGCACTTACACTATATTAGACTAACTCAATTCAAAACGCTATTTTAAGGTCTAACCCAACTTTTCATTTAAAATAGCATTTACTAACTCTGTAGTTCCAAGTGATAATCCCTCAAACATTCAACAAAACATAAGACAGCATCACATGGACTCATCATGTCCACCAAACCCTTCCCTTCCTGGTGCACAACCTGGTGTTTTATCTTGAAGGGAAAAATGAGCAAAGAGGGAACAGCTTGGCTTGTTACACTTGGCTGTGGGCTGACAGCTGCTGGTAGCCCCCTGTGTGGCCTGAGCTCCTGGTCTGAGCAAAGAACAATGCTGCACCTGGAACTCCCTGTGTTAGGCCCCAAGGGTACTCATGGGATTACAACAGCTGTGCTGTGACCCATGTATGATGAGGAGAGTGAAAGATGGCCCCCAACTCCACCAGCAGCCCCCCACATATATGCACCCCCTTAGTGGATCTGTCTTGATGGTTAGGCTTTGAATGCTGAACACCGAGATTCTTGTAGACTCTGATACCTGATTACAGGCAGAAGGAAAAGCAGATTCTCTAAGTTGGAAGCTTACTATTTGTTCATATTTTGCATAGCAAGTCTGGCCCTGCAGTCTGATGCTGGGGTAGCATCTGCTCACTTGGCCCCTTGTGTCCCTTAGGGAGGACAGGGGCTCAAGAATGCAGAACAGTATCACTACTAGGACTGCCCAGAGCTGCTGCAAAGATCCAAAAAGCTTCACTTTAATTAGAGGGCTTCCCTAGTGATCCAGTGGCTTCTCCCAATGCAGGGGCCTGGGTTCAATTTCTGGTCAGTGAACTAGATCCCATACACTGCAAGTAAGAGCTTGCATGCCACAGTTAAAGATCCCGTGTGTGGCAACTAAGACCTAGTGCAGCTTTTTAAAAAAAGGCACTAAAAGTTCTTTATAAATGCTATAAAATGTTATGAATGATTGCTTCTACTATGCAAATAGTAAGAAATATGTGTATTAGTTGCTCAGTTGTGTCCGACTCGTTGTGACTCCATGGACTATAGCCTTCCAAGTTCCTCTGTCCATGGAATTCTCTAGGCAAGAATACTGGAATAGGTTGCCATTCCTTTCTCCAAGGGATCTTCTCAACCCAGGGATTGAACCCAGATCTCCTGCATTGCAGACAGATTCTTTACTGCCTTAGCCACCAGTGAAGCCCAAGAAATATGTAGACTGGAATTCTACTAATAAAAACAGGTGCCATTAAAAGAAAATAACCTACTAGGTTAATTTATTTTTATTATTGTGATTCTCCTTGGGAATTAAAAATAGAGTACTTCTTGAGAAATTGACAAAGCTGTGATTTATCTTAATAAAAGACTTATGGAGATCTTGAAACCTGTTCCCTGAAAGAAATGAGTTATAAATATATTTCTTAAACCCTATGGCAAAGTTTCTAATGACAGAATTCATCTCCTATCCAGCTGAATGAATCCCTGTTTTTAAACAACAGAATGAAGCAAATCATTGAGTGCAGCAGCTATGAGGTTACTGTTACAGCTCACAGTATGGCTCGATGGATCAAAGTAAATCTCTCTCTCTCTCTCTTTTTTTTTAAGCAGTTAGTGAAAATCCAGTAGATCCTCTCTTAAATTTACTTAGACTTCTTTAAGGCATTTTGTTAATATTTTTTTAAAATGTGCTTCACAATTATTTAGACCCCAAAGCATCTTAATTTTCTTACTATCTTATTTTCTAAGTATCACAGAAAGCTCAGTCTAATACAAACATTTTAAGTTTTACACAGAAAACGACTGTGGCCATTCATACAGCAGGAGGACTAGAGAGTGTGGTCAGGATGCCTGAGTCAACACAGGGCTGAGGGCCCTGAAACACAGGTAAGATTCCCAGGTGTGCGCAGACGCCAAGGATGTTGCCCCAGCTCAGGGTTCAGGGCAGTTGTTCCTTAGAGGTTTCAAAGAGAAATCTTAGTTTTGCATACTTTCCTTAGAAGGGGAAATGGGGCTGAGAGCAAGGACTCTGTATAGAATAACCTGGGAGTGCTGCAGAGGATCCTGTTGCCCTAGGACTCCCCACTGAGACCAGGGCTCCTCCACCCTACTGGTTCAGGCTCTGGATATGAACATGGCTGATGGGGCAAGTGGTTCCTGTCTTCCCAGACTCTTGGCTGCACACATGGCTGAGCTAGGAGCTGGGCCCTGGGTGCCAGATGGCCGAGAGGATTCCCAAAGTCAGGTGCAGAGGAATTTTGGAAAAGCAGCTCCCATGCCAGGTGGCTCTGTTTCAGGTCAGTTCCCCAGGATGTGCTTGCTTGGAAGCAGGAGATGCAGGCACTTGTGGGCAGCTCTCTGGGCAAGCCCATCTATCCTAAGCCTCCTAGCAAATGCTTCTCTCAAATGCCAGTTCTCTTTCAACAAAATTCTGACAAGACTTTCCCCCCACACTTTGGGCAGGAGAAAAAAATAAAAGTGTCCCTGGAGGTGAGCTGGCAGAAGTAAGAGGAAAACTCCTGAGGGAAGAGGGGATGGAAAGGCCCCAGTCCCCTCCTGCTCAGGCCTTCCTCTGGGCACTGGGGATAGCCCATGAGCTCCAAGTGCAAGCCTGCTGATAACCCCTTTCCCTTCTGCCTCACCCCTCAGTCAATGATTCCTAAAAAAATTTAAACTGTGTAGGAAAAAGAAGTTCATTACATAACTAGATACTAAGTGAAACGGCATAGTGGTGATAACATTTCAAATAACAAAAGTGAACTACACGTCCAATTTGGAAAGGAGAAGGGAATAGGACCTCCTTCACAAAGGGCTTCCCTGATAGCTCAGTTGGTAAAGAATCCACTCACAATGCGGGAGACCTGGGTTTGATCCCTGGGTTGGGAAGATACCCTGGAGAAGGGAAAGGCTATCCATGCCAATATTCTGGTCTGGAGAATTCCATGGACTAGTCCATGGGGCCGCAAGGAATCGAACACAACTGAGCAACTTTCACTTCACAAAGAGAGAAAGCAGCCTGGTGAACAAGGAAGAAACCAGGGCTTGGCATTTGAGTTTAACTTCCAGTGAGGCACTTGAGTTTAACTTCCAGTGAGGCACTTGAGGATGGGGATGGGGGTCTGTGGATGGTGTGCAGAGATATAACTCTTGCAAGATTCATGATGATTCTTTCTAATATGGCTGTGCCCTTGATTAAGGGCATTCCTTTAAGACTACCTTGTTAGTCAGTCTCCCAACAGAAACAAAAGCCATACGTATGTTGCTGTTGTCATTCAGTTGAAAGGGAAGGGAGCCACTCCTCTAACACTGAGCAGTAATAATCCAGTCTAAGTGAGTGTCCCAGGAGCCGGGTTCAAGCATCAGGTCTGGAACAGAGAAGAGTCTTCCAACCACAGGCTGAGAGCCATGCTCTCCTCCACCACCAGCTTAGCAGAGTCACCTGGACTCTTCGGTCTAAAAAATAATCCTAGCTTTCCTTCTTTCTTGTCTCTCTGCTTTTGGTGATGCTGTTTTTTCAAAACCACTGGAAGTGATGAGAGAAGAGTTTTCATTTTCACATGGTTTGTTTCCGTTCACATTTTCTTTGCTTAGGTTGCTGACTAGAAGCTGCGCTTCTTAGAATTAGCCTACCAAAGATGTCATCTGAAAAACATTTAGTTCCTTTTTAGTTCTCTATTGTCAGCCTATTAAGTTCAGTGAAAATATTTTAGTCCGAAAGAGCGGGGAGGGGCTCTGGACGGAGGCTGGGCAGGGATAGGGGTGCGGCTCCAGGAGACAAGCAGGTATAGATGCCTAGTGGACTGAGTCCCGGCTCGCCCGCCCTGCTTTATAACCACGATGATCACACACCCACACACCCACACAAATTCTGAAAATACAGTAGAAACAATCAACCACAATATTTCTTATGACTACAGGTGGAAAGAACTTAAGTGTTGTCAGGGACGTATTTCTGAATTTGAGTTGGATTTCTGAACTTTAACGCTAACAGTCTGACTTTGTGAGAAAAGCAACCACATCCGCGCCTCCATGGGTGACGACACAGTTAGAACAGCTCACAGCGACTTCGACTCTTCTGACTAGACTTGACAGGAACCTCAGAACTCTGAGGGACTGGCTTGTGGGACCCGCCTCTGGATGCTGGGCTGGTGGAAGGCGCCTCTGTGCAGCCCACACCACATGCGCCACTCAGCGCAGAGACACGTGAGGGGAGTCTGCCACTTAATTAACAAGACCCGCTCAACTTTGGGGACTATTCATAGTCCAGAGTCCAAGATCCCATGACAATTAGATAAATATGTTTTGTGCTTATGCTCTAAAAGCTGCAAATCTATTTCTCTCATGAGTATAAAGCCAATAAGCAGAGATGATGTACATCAGCGTTTCCTGAAACTTATTGTGGAGAAAAGGTGGGTCCAAAGAGATGGATCGTTCTTCATAAGAAAACACATTCAAGTTATCAAGTTAATCCCCTAGATTCAGGATCTCTTTGATAACTATCTAATGTCCTATAAATGTAGGCTACTATAATTCATGGATGAGCTACTGCAGCAAGAAACAGCTGTTTCTTAGATTTGGAAAGGCTGTAGGTAAGGAAAGATGGGTCCAGAGGAGAAGGCTGTGTGCTTACTTCAAGGCAAAGGAAACAAAAATATCACACACACACACACACACACACACACACACACACACACACACACACACATGCATCTCAGAATAACCTCCTGAGGTAAATATTGTTGTTACCCAACTTTAACCATGAAGAAACTGAAACTTAAAATGGTCAAATTACTCACTTGGGGTCAGAGTGAGTGGCAGATCCAGCCAGACACAGACAACATCTCCTCAGCCCAAGCTGTAAGCCTGGCCCTGTATGGTCTCCTCACAAGGCAAACGCACAGGACGATGAAAAACACAGCCACCAAAATCTTCCTCTAGTTATTAACATGAACATAGTCATTCACACTTATGCATTTATCATATATTTACATTCATTATAGCAATTTATATTTATTATATTTGTTTTTATTTCTGTTTATTTAGAAGTATTTGATTTTCAAAGGCTGAATCTCCTAGAACTCTGAATATATAAAATGTGGCAGGTTAAAATAGTTTTTGATAAAAGAAAGTACCTAGAAAAATGGGTGTATGTGTTTTGCCAGATTCTGGAGACTCCAGGTTCAATATGTGGGTCTCCCACACTACAGGCAGATTCTTTACTCTCTGAGCCACCAGGAAAGCTCGATCCTGGAGAGGAGTAGTCTAACCAGACAAATTCTGAACCATATTCAAGGAAACATATTAATGGAAACACAATGGGCTACTGTGTTCATTTTTGAAAAATAAAAGCATATAAGATCATCCAGAGGGGGGGGGAAAAAAAAACCAAAAACCAAAAAAACTACAACCACACTTTCTTGATTCTAATATATGGGAAGAATTCTTGATGTGGCTGTCTACATAAGGGGTGTGAACTGAGTTAGTAAAAAGGCAAAAATACAGAAGACAGAAACTTTTCCATTAGGCTTTTTGTTTGTTTACACAAATCTTCACTATACACAAACTAAATTTTAAGCTTTAACTCAGTGAAGGCATTTGTGAGGAGAGGCAAGTGAGCACACACTTGGAGTGTGTAGTGCCCTTGCTTTTTGGTGATATAACCTGACAGAGGGCTACAATTCTGAGAAACCTACAAGGACAGTGAGCACATTTCCCCTGTTATCTCAGATCATAGTGGTCTTACCCAAATGGCAGCCAGTAGGTGCTCAGAGTCTCTGACAAGTGTTGAAAATGCTGACATTCTGTGCTGCTGAACATGGGAGATGCATCTATTTTAGAGACTAGATGATTAAACAGTAAGGTTCACACTCCATTGTGTAAATAAGACCCTGAATTATATTCTGTCAAACAAGAGCATCTTCTTCTGTTCTTCCATAAGAAATTTACTATGGTATCAGAAAGTTGAGAAATCTGGAAGATGCCATTTAGAACCTTTAAAAATGCTTGGGTGATACATTTTAAACCTTCACTGAAAATAGGAATATTTGTATTCATAAACATGTTGGGACTTTTAAAGCCCTGATAACATAGTTTTCATGGTTAATTTAAAATCTCTCGGGACTTCCCTGGTGATCCAGTGGTTAAGAATCTGCCTGTCAAAGCAGGGAACATGGGTTGGATCCTTGGTTTGGGAAGATATCACATGCCAATGAGCAATTAAGCCCATGCACCACAACTACTGAGCCCACAGGCTCTATAGCCTGTGAGCTACAACTACTGAAGCCTGCACACCCTGGAGCCTGTGCTCTGCAACAAGAAGCCACTGCAATGAGAAGCCCGCATATCATGGAAGAGTTGTCCCCGCTCACTACAACTAGAGAAAGACTGAGCACAGTAACCAAGACCCAGGCCAGCCAAAAAACAAAACAAAGCAAAACTCTCATTAATAATTTAAAAAATAGCTTGCTTTTCTCACAGCTTTTGTAGTGTCACTGTTCAGTTGCTCAGTCATGCCCAACTCTTTGTGACCCCATGGACTACAGCACGCCAGGCTTCCCTGATCTTTACCACCTCCCGGAGTTGGCTCAAATTCATGTCCACTGAGTCAGGGATGCCATCCAGCCATCTCATCCTCTGTCATCTCCTTCTCCTCCTGCCTTCAATCTTCCCCACCATCAGGGTCTCTTCCAATGAGCTGTCTCTTCATATCAGGTGGCCAAAGTATTGGAGCTTCAGCTTCAACATCAGTCCTTCCAATGAATATTTAGGGTTTATTTTCTTTAGGATTGACTGGTTTGATCTCCTTGTGTCCAAGGAACTCTCAAGAGTCTTCTCTAGCACCACAGTTTGAAAGCATTAATTCTTCCATGCTCAGCCTTCTTTATGGTCCAACTCTCACATCCATACATGTCTAGTGAAAAAACCATAGCTTTGACCATACAGACTTTTGTTGGCAAAGTGATATCCCTGCTTTTTAATACACTGCCTAGGTTTGTCATAGCTTTTCTTCCAATGAGCAAGTGTCTTTTAATTTATGGCTACAGTCACCATCTGCATTGATTTTGGAGCCTAAGAAAATTGGAATTCTCCAGGCAAGAATATTGGAGTGAGTAGCCACTCCCTTCTCCAGGGGATCTTCCTGACCCAGGGATGGAACCCAGGTCTCCTGCATTACATGCAGATTCTTTACTGTCTGAGCCACAAGGGAAGCCCCCAAGGACTATTAGACATAGACACAGACTATAGACTATTAGACTATAGACACAGAGAGTTTATCACGTTTCCTCCCGTGACACTCAAAATAGTACAGCAGAGCTATTTACACCACATTGGCTTGGAATCACGTGCGAGAAAGATGTGGGTGATACAAGGCAGGAGCACCTCTAGAAAACATACATATTAAGGGAGAACAAAACCACAGTTTTTTCCTCTACTGGATTATTCCTTTCAGGCTAAAAATATGCTGTTGATTCCTCCATTAAAAAAAAAAATCCTTCACTCTTTCCCCCTCCAGCAAGACCTTCTTTCTCTTCTGACCTCCGAGTGTACTGGCTCCTCCAGAAAGCTACCCATCATCCTCTTCTGCGCCCATCTAACCAGGCATTGGTTACTGGCTACCTAATGGTGCCTGCCCTTGTGAAGATACCAATTCCTCCTGCTCCTGAAAGCACCACAGCATGTCATAGGGCTCTGGTTTACACCCTTCTTCTGGAAGCCTCATCCACGTGGTCCACGAAGCTCCACGATCTGGCCCAATACCCCTCTGTGCAGTCATCTTCCACCTCTTTCCTCCTGCTCACTGTGTTCAGGATGCTCACTGCATCTGCCTCCCTCAGCCTTTGCACTTGCCACTCTCCCTGGATGGAATGTTCTATCTCCATAGCTCCTGCTTTATTCCTTCACTTCCTTCAAGTCCCTGCTTACCTGTCACAGAATACTGTCTGACAGGTGCACTTATGCTGCTGTACCTCCTTCAGCTCTCTCTTCCCTTCGCCCTGAGTCCCCAAAGGATAGAGCAGGCCTCTTTCCTCACTGAGCACTAACACAGGACACCTTCATTCCCCTCTGAGCCTTAGCTTACATGTTGTCAAGTGTAACCTATGGACAACACGATGGCTCATTATGGGAGAGTGCCACCTTCCCTTTGAGTAAATGCAGAGTGGCCAGGGCTTGGTGGGGGAGGTGAGGAGAAAGCTGGTGGATTATCCAGAGAATGTCAACATTGCTCAGTAAGATAAAATGGCAGATGAAACTGATTAAAGTTTTCAAACTTAGAAAGATACTCAAAGTACCGGGGATACTGGGTGTTTTATTACTGATTTTAATAAACAAACAAACAAAACACACAGAAGAAAAATACATCAAAATACAATGAAATAAAATAAAATGCTCATGGGCTTCACATAAGACAACATTCAGAAAGAGCAAGCATGAGTTGGTGCAGTCACCATGGAGAACAGTATGGAGATTCTTCAGAAAAACAGAGGTACCAGAAGATCCAGCAATCCCACTACTCGGCATAGATTCAGAGAAAACTGTAATTCAGAGAGATACATGCACTACAATGTGCACCACAACAGCAGCACTACTTACAATAATCCAGACATGAAAACAAGGTACATGACCACAGACAGATGAATGGGCATATGTGGTACATATATATTTAATACAATGGAGTTTTACCATTCTCTAGGTCCATCTAGGAACATGGATGGGTGAATCCAGGGATGGGTGAATCCATACTAAGTGAAGTAAGTCAGATGAAGAAAGACAAATATCATATGATACCATTTATATGTGGAATCTAAAATAAGACACAAATGAACTTATATATGAAACAGAAATAGATTTACATAGAGAACAGACTTGTGGTTGTCAAGAAGAGGGGGCTGAAGGAGGGATGGCATGGGAGGCTGGGACTAGCAGATGCAAACTATTATATATAGAGTGGAAAAACAACAAGGTCCTACCGTATAGCACAGAGAACTGTATAGCACTGAGAATATATATCTCAATATCCTGAGATAAATCATAATGGACATACGTATGACTGAAATACATTGCTGTACAGCAGAAATTAGTACATTATAAATGAACTATACTTCAATTTAAAACTTAAAAAAAGAGGAAGCAGACAAAAGCATCTGAATTTGAGTTTGAAATGGAATTATAATATGCAGACGAGAAATATTATGCATGTGTAATAACTTTGACGATGATGATGACAACCATGGTGCTAATGATCTAAAGGTGCTTTTAAGGAGGAACAAATTATAAACAAGAGCTTTCCACAGAAACTAAGGAGCCTGGACTGGAGTACACTTATTTGCCATGACGGCTGTTCATCTGGATAGCGGAATAGATTAGTTCACCGACATACACGTCTCCACTCGAGAGGAAGCACGAGATTCCCCCCCCCCCACATCCAGAGGAGCCCCGATTCCTCCTCGTAGCTCGAGATGAGGGATCCTTTCCCTACTTCGTCGGAAAGAATTCACGGCGATCCCATCGCGCCTCAAGAGGAGGCGCCCTCTACAGGAAAGGTTAAAGGAGCTCCAGGGTCGTACCACCATTCCAAGAGTCCCTCAGATGTCTCAGTCCATTCCAGAGGAACCTGTTTTCCCTGCACTGCCTCGACTTTCACGCCAAGGATCGACTCACAACACGGTGGCACGTGGGACAGCCCTGTGGGAAAGCCTCATGGGAAAGCCTCGAGGGAAAGCAACAGATCCCTTGATCCACGCGACGGGAAGTGTGACACTGCTGCTACAGCTCGGGAGGAAAGCACACCTGCATGCCCCCACTCGAGACGAGGACTGACTCCTCTGTGCAGACTTCAGAAGTACCCCAAGATCCATGTCAGCACTATCGAGGAATCCTCAGTTTCCGGCCCCACCTCCACACAAGGTCTTAGTCCCCGGCATCTACGGGAGAGGAATCCCGAGAGGCCCCCTACCAATTCGCATGGGGACTGGTCTTTCCTGAGGCCACCAGAGCGGGTCCCTGAGGTCCCCATCGTAAGTCGAGAGCACCTGCCCCAACTCGAGAAAATCCAGGAGGTGCTCCCCTCCAGGCGACATGAGGCCCATTTCCGCTAAGGCGTCTTATGTCTCATCACACCTAACCTCTGCAACTTCGAAAGGGTCCTTCACATCCTTGATGAAACTCAAGAATTTCCCTGACGTACCTGTCTCCACTGGAGAGGAAGCACAGGTGTCCCGGCCACATCCAGAGGAGCCCCGTTTCCGCCTCTTAGCTCGAGATGAGGGATCCTTTCCCTGCTTCGTCGGGAAAGATTTCCCGGCATTCCCGTCGCATCTCCAGAAGAGGTGCTCTCAACAGGAAAGGCGAGAGGAACTCCACGGTTGTGCCACAATTCCAGGAGTCCCCGAGATGTCTCAGTCCATTCCAGGGGAACCTGGTTTCCCGGCACTGCCTCAACTTTCATGCAGAGGATCGACTCACACCACGGTGGCACGTGGGACAGCCCTGTGGGAAAGCCTCGTGGGAAAGCCTCGAGGGAAAGCCACAGATCCCTTGATCCACGCGACGGGAACCGTGACAATGCTGCTACAGCTCGGGAGGAAAGTGCACCTGAAAACCCCCACTAGAGACGAGGACTGACTCCCCTGTGGACACTCCAGAAGTACCCCAAGATCCATGTCAGCACTGGAGAGGAATCCTCAGGTTCCGGCCTCGAGTCCACACCAGGTCTTAGGCCCCGGCAACGACAGGAGAGTTATCCCGAGAGGCCCTCTAGCAATTCACATGGGGACTGGCCAACCTGTGGCCACCAGAGCAGGTCCCTGTGGTCCGCGTCGTAAGTCGAGAGCACCTGCTGAAACTAGAGAAAATCCAGGAGGTTCTTCCCTCGAGGCGAGATGAGGCCCACTTCCGCTGAGGCGTCTCTAGGCTAATCACACCTAACCTCTGGAACTTCCAAAGGATCCTTCACACCCTTGCTGCAACTCAAGAAGTTCCCCAACATACCCGTCTCCACTCGAGAGGAGACACGAGGGTCCCGCCCACATCCAGAGGAGCCCCGCTTCCGCCTCACAGCTCGAGATGAGGGATTCTTTCCCTGCTTCTTCGGGAAAGAAATCCTGGCGTTTCCGTCGCATCTCCAGAAGAGGTGCTTTCCACAGAAAAGGCGAGAGGAACTCCAGGGTCGTGCCACCATTCCAAGAGTCCCCCAGATATCTCAGTATATTCCAGAGGAACCTGTTTTCCCTGCACTGCCTGGACTTTCACGCCAAGGATCGACTCACACCACGGTGGAACGTGGGACACCCCTGTGGGTAAGCCTCTTGGTAAAGCCTCCAGGGAAAGCCACAGATCCCTTGATCCACTCGACGGGAAGTGGGACACTGCTGCTACAGCTCGGGAGGAAAGCGCACGTGTATGCCCCCAATTGAGATGAGGACTGACTCCCCTGTGGAAACTCCAGAAGAACCCCAAGATCCATGTCAGCACTGGAGAGGAATCCTCTGGTTCCGGACCCTAATCCACACAAGGTCTTAGGCTCCGGCATCGAAGGGAGTGGAATCCCAAGAGGCCCCCTAGTAACTCTCATGGGGACTGGCCTTTCCTGTGGTCATCAGAGCCGGTCCCGCAGGTCACTGACATAACTGGAGAGCATAAGTCGCATCGCGAGATAATCCTGGGAGTTCTCCCCTCCAGGCAAGGTGAGGCCCATTTCAACTGAGGCGTCTCGAGGCTAATCACACCTAACTTCTGGAACTTCGAAAGAGTCCTTCACACCCTTGCTGCAAACTCAAGAAGTTCCCTGACATACCCGTCTCCACTCGAAGGAAGCACGATGGTGCCGCCAACATCCAGTCGAGCCCCGTTTCCGCCTCACAGCTCGAGATGAGGGATCCTTTCCCTGCTTCATCGGGAAAGAATTCCCGGCCTTCCCGTCGCATCTCAAGAGGAGGCCCTTTCAACAGGAAAGGTGAGAGGAACCCCAGGGTCGTGCCACCATTACAAGACTCCACCAGAAATCTAAGTCCATTCCAGAGGAACCTGTTTTCCAACCTCTGCCTCGACTTTCACGCCGTGGATCGACTCACACCACACTGGGACTTGGGACAGCCTCGAGGGAAAGCCACATATCCCTCGATCCATGCGACGGGAAGCGTGACACTGCTGCTATGGCTCAGGAGGAAGGCGCACGTGCATGCCCCCACTCGAGAAGAGGACTGATTCCCCTGTGGATTTCCCAAAAGTACCCCAAGATCCATGTCAGCACTGGCGAGGAATCCTCAGGTTCCGGCCCCGACTTCACACAAGGTCTTAGGCCGCGGCATCAACAGGAGAGGAATACCGAGAGGCCCCCTAGCAACTCGCATGGGGACTGGCCTTTCCTAATGCCACCAGAGCGTGTCCCTGATGTCCCGGTCATAAGTGGAGAGCACCTGCCGCAATTAGAGAAAATCCAGGAGGTTCTCCCCTCCAGGCGAGATGAAGCCCATTTCCGCTGAGGCGTCTCCAGGCTAAGCACACCTAACCTCTGGAACTTCCAAAGGGTACTTCACACCCTTGCTGCAACTCAAGAAGTTCCCCGACATACCTGTCTCCACTCGAGAGGAAGCACGAGGGTCCCGCCCACATCTGGAGGAGCCCCGTTTCCCCCTCGTAGCTGGAGAGGAGGTATCCTTTCACTGCTTGGTAGGGAAACAATTTCCGGCCTTCCCGTCGCATCTCAAGAGGAGGCGCTCTCCACAGGAAAGGCGAGAGGAACTCCAGGGTCGTGCCACCATTCCAAGAGTCCCCCATAATTCTCAGTCCATTCCAGATGAACCTGTTTTCCCTCAACTGCCTTGACTTTCATGCCGAGGATCGACTCACACAAGGGTGGCACGTAGGACAGCCCTGAGGGAAAGCCTCGTGGGAAAGCCTCATGGGAAAGCCTCGAGGGAAAGCCACAGAGCCCTTGATCCACGCGACGGGAAGCGTGACACTGCTGCTACAGCTCGGGAGCAAAGCGCTTGTACATGCCCCCACTCGAGACGAGGACTGACTCCCCTGGGGAGACTCCAGAAGCACCCCAAGATCCATGTCAGCCTTTGAAAGGAATCCTCATGTCCGGCCCCGACTACACACAGGGTCTTAAGCCCTGGCAACGATGGGAGAGGAATCCCGAGAGGCCCCCTAGCAACTCTTATGGAGACTGGCCTTTCCTGAGGCCACCAGAGAGGGTCCCTGAGGTCCCCGTCATAAGCCGAGAGCACGTGCCGCCACTCGAGAAAATCCAGGAGGTTCTCCCCTCCAGGCGAGATGAGGCCCACAACCGCTGAGGCATCTCGAGGCTAAGCACATCTAAACTCTGGAACTTCCAAAGGGTCCTTCACACCCTTGCTGCAACTCAAGAAGTTCCCCGACATACCCGTATCCACTCGACAGAAAGCACGAGGGGCCTGCCCACATCCAGAGGAGCCCCGATTCCGCCTCAAAGCTCCAGGGGATGGTTACTTTCCCTCTTGGTCGGGAATGGATTCCCTGCGTTCCCGTCGCATCTCAAGAGGAGGCGCTCTCCACAGGAAAAGCGAGAGGAACTCCACGGTCGTGCCACCATTCCCAGAGTCCCCCAGATGTGTCAGTCCATTCCAGAGGAACCTGTTTTCCCTGCATGGCCTGGACTTTCAAGCCGAGGATCGACTCACACCACGGTGGCACGTGGGACAGTCCTGTGGGAAAGCCTCGTGGGAAAGCCTCGTGGGAAAACCTCCAGGGAAAGCCACAGATCCCTTGATCAATGCGACAGGAAGCGTGACACTGCTGCTACAGCTCGGGAGCAAAGCGCACGTGCATGCCCCCACTCGAGACGAGGACTGACTCCCCTGGGGAGACTCCAGAAGTACCCCAAGATCCATGTCAGCACTGGAGAGGAATCCTCAGGTTCCGGCCCCGACTCCACACAAGGTCTTATTCCGGGGTCCACCCCGGTGGATCCAGGGTGATACGAAGGTTGCGGGACCGAGTTGGTGTCTTTGGAAAAATACATATTTAATCACAGATAGAGAGAGATTAGAAACGGATAGTGTAGTAGGAAGATTAATGGAGAAAAAGAGGCTGAATAACTTGGATTATGTGGAATAGTATCCATGCTCCAGATGTGAATTCAGCCAGAAAAACTGGAGCAAGAAAGGTGCGACATGGGGGAATCAGTCTTTCCGGAATCTGATCCGATTTCTTTATTTTTGAGTTTGCTTATATACCTTTTGTTACACGTATGGATGAATACAGAGTCGTGCGGGGGTCAGCAGTCCTGACCTTTATCAAAATCAGGTGCTCCACATGAATGCATAAAAAAAAGGTCTTAGGAATATTGCATCATCTTCTGGCCATGAGTGAGACCTGCTGACATTTTATGATCCTTTCTTTCTGATAACCAAAAAATTTATTTCTTCCAAGGGTGTTTTTTCTTAAACCAAGCACCATCCTCAAAATAAAGCTGCATTCCTATAGGGTGAGGGTGTAGTGAGTTACAATCAAGAAAGGAACTCATTTAACCGAAGGTTAACATGATTAATTTTAAAGGTTAATACTTATTTCTCCTATATGCTTAAAGGTTAATAATTATTTCTCCTATATGTTTAAAAGTTAATACTTATTTCTCCTATATGTTAGTTATATTCATTATAAGGGTAGGGAACATGGAGATTTAGCAGCAAACCGCAGCCCAACAAATGAAAATCTTTCACCAATGCTCCCCTTAAGATCTATTTAGTCTTAAGATATGATAAAGTTACATTTTTACATAGCAAGGACACAGTGATTTATAACAAAGTACAGTGATCTATTACAAAAGAGAAAATCCATTAACTCAAAAAGTCTAGTATTGCTAACATCAAAAACTACTATATTTCCTTTGCTATATTCCAAATACATTGATTAATATATTCCCAGGTGCCTAAGGACATGGAGGCCTGGCGGCAATCATTGACTCAACAAGAAGAAAAAGTCTTATGCCTGTTAAGACTCTCAAAATACTCCAAAACTCTCTGTGCTGTTTACGGTTGAGACGTAGTAAACAATCTTGTGCCTAGTGGCAGCAGTATGGATAATCCTGTCACACAAGCTAGTCTGTCAGCAGAGAGGTTTGACCTGAGACATCCTTGTCCCACCCAGAGCAGGGAATTAGTAGCAATTATTGACACAACAAATGAAGAACCCTTCACCAATATAATTCCTAACCAGCACACTATACTAATAATTTCCAACTCCCCAAAATAATTTGCCTTTAGTAAGTCTAAAACATCTCATGCCTCTCAGATTTGGAGGCTGTAAACAATCACATGTGGCCGGACAAACCTATACAGGTGGGCTAGATAACCTTCAGAGGAGTCCATAAGCTGAAACACTCTTGTCACACCCAGGAATTTTTATTGCCTTGGAGCTGCACGTTTACTCCTTCTCCGAGAGAAACGGTTATGGGGAGAGCCCCCCGTAAAGTCAGAGGTGTAGGTGAGAGCATAAAACAGACTCTGGTTTTGGGGTTAGATGCTCGGGAACAGGGGGTTTCCTGAGGCTTGATCACACCTTTGCATGTGCCAAGACTCCTTCCTCATGACATTTGCCATGGGCGGAATTCCTCAGGCTGGCCCCCAGCAGGCTTAGGGCCCAGCATCGACGGGAGAGGAATCCGGAGAGGCCCGCTAGCAACTCCCATGGGGACTGGCCTTTCCTGAGGCCACCAGAGCGGGTCCCTGAGGTCCCCGTCGTAAGTCGAGAGCACCTGCCGCAGCACGAGAAAATCCAGGAGGTTTTGCCCTCCAGGCAAGATGAGGCCCATTTCCGCTGAGGCGTCTCGAGGCTAAGCACACCTAAACTCTGGAACTTCCAAAGGGTCCTTCACACCCTTACTGCAACTCAAGAAGTTGCCCGACATTCCCGTCTCCACTCGAGAGGAAGCACGAGGGTCCCACCCACATCCAGAGGAGCCCCATTTCCGCTTCGAAGCTCGAGATGTGGGAACCTTTCCCTGCTTGGTCGGGAATGATTTCCCGGGGTTCCCGTTGCATCTCAAGAGGAGGCGCTCTCCACAGGAAAGGCGAGAGGAACTCCAGCGTCGTGCCACCATTCCAAGAGTCCCCCAGATGTCACAGTCCAATCCAGAGGAACCTGTTTTCCCTGCACTGCCTCGACTTTCATGCCAAGGATCAACTCACACCACGGTGGCACGTGGGGCAGCCCTGTGGGAAAGCCTCGTGGGAAAGCCTCGTGGGAAAGCCTCGAGTGAAAGCCACAGATCCCTTAATCAACGCGACGGGAAGCGTGACACTGTTGCTATAGCTCGGGAGGAAATCACACGTGCATGCCCCCACTCAAGACGAGGACTGACTCCCCTGGTGAGACTCCAGAAGTACCCCAAGATCCATATCAGCACTTGGGGGAATTCCTCAGGTTCGGGCCCCGACTCCACACAAGGTCTTAGGCCGAGGCATCGACAGGAGAGGAATCCCGTCAGGCCCCCTAGCAACTCGCATGGTGACTGGCCTTTCCTGAGGCCACCAGAGCGTGTCCCTGAGGTACCCATCATAAGTCGAGAGCACCTGCCGCAACTCGAGAGAATCCACGAGGTTCTTCCCTCCAGCAGAGATGAGGCCCATTTCCCCTGAGGCGACTCGAGGCTAATCACACCTAAATCTGGAACATTGAAAGGGTCCTTCACACGGTGCCGGAACTGAAGAAGTGCCCTGACACACCCAACTCCACTCTAGCGGAAGCACGAGGGTCCCGCCACATCCAGAGGAGCCCCATTTCCTCCTCGTAGCTCAAGAGGAGGGATCCTTTACTTGTTTCGTAGGGAAAGAATTCCCGGCGTTCCCGTCGCATCTCAAGAAGAGGCGCTCTCCACAGGAAAGGCCAGAGGAACTCCAGGGTCGTGGCACCATTCCAAGAGTCCCCCAGATGTCTCAGTCTACTCCAGAGGAACCTGTTTTCCCAGCACTGCCTCGACTTTCACGCCGAGGATCGACTCACACCACGGTGGCACCTGGGACAGCCCTGTGGGAAAGCCTCGTGGGAAAGCCTCGAGGAAAGCCACAGATCCCTTGATCCATGCGACGGAAAGCGTGACACTGCTGCTATGGCTCAGGAGGAAGGCGCACATGCATGCCCCCACTCGAGAAGAGGACTGATTCCCCTGTGGATTTCCCAAAAGTACCCCAAGATCCATGTCAGCACTGGAGAGGAATCCTCAGGTTCCGGACCTGACTCCACCCAGGTCTTAGGCGCCGGCATCGAAGAAAGGGGAATCCCGAGAGGACCCCGAGCAACTCGCATGGGGACTGGCCTTTCGTGAGGCCACCAGAGGGGGTCCCTGAAGTCCCCGTCGTAAGGCGAGAGCACCTGCCGCACCTCGAGAAAATCCAGGAGGTTTTGCCCTCCAGGCGAGATGAGGCCCATTTCCGCTGAGGCTTCTCAAGGCTAATCACATCTAAGCTCTGGAACTTCCAAAAGGTCCTTCACACCCTTGCTGCGACTCAGGAAGTTCCCTGACATCCCCGTCTCCACTCTAGAGGAAGCACGAAGGTCCCACCCACATCCAGAGGAGCACCGTTTCTGCCTCATAGCTCGAGATGAGGGAACCTTTCCCTGCTTGTTCGGCTAAGAATTCCAGACTTTCGCGTCGAATCTCAAGAGGAGGCGCTCTCCACAGGAAAGGCGAGAGGAACTCCAGTGTCGTGCCACCATTCCAAGAGTCCCCAGATGTCTCAGTCCATTCCAGAGGAACCTGTTTTCCCTGCACTGCCTCGACTTTCACGCCGAGGATCGACTCCCACCACGGTGGCACGAGGGACAGCCCTGTGGGAAAGCGTCGTGGGAAAGCCTCGTGGGAAAGCGTCGAGGGAAAGCCACAGATCCCTTGATCCAGGCGATGGGAAGCGTGACACTGCTACTACCGCTCTGGAGGAAAGCGCACGTGCATGCCCCCATTAGACGAGGACTTACTCCCCTGAAGAGACTCCAGAAGTACCCCACGATCCATGTCAGCACTGGAGAGGAATCCTCAGGTTCCGGACCTGACTCCACCCAAGGTCTTAGGCCCCGGCATCGAAGAAAGAGGAACCCCGAGAGGACCCCTAGCCTTTCGCATTCGGACTGGCCTTTCGTGAGGCCATCAGAGCGGGTCCCTGAGGTCCCCATCGTAAGTCGAGAGCAACTGCCGCAACTCGAGAAAATCCAGGAGGTTTTGCCCTCCAGTCGAGATGAGGCCCATTTCCATTGAGGCATCTCGAGGCTAATCACACCTAACCTCTGGGACTTTCAAAAGGTCCTTCACACCCTTACTGCAACTCAAGAAGTTCCCCGACATACCGGTCTCCACTCGAGAGGAAGCTCGAAGGTCCCGCCCACATCCAGAGGAGCCCCGTTTCCGCCTCATAGCTCGAGATGAGGGATCCTTTCCCTGCTTGGTTGGGAAAGAATTCCCGGAGTTCCCGTCGCATCTCAAGAGGAGGCGATCTCCACAGGAAAGGCGAGAGGAACTCCAGGGTCGTGCCACCATTTCCAGAGTCCCCCAGACGTCTCAGTCCATTCCAGAGGAACCTGTTTTCCCTTCACTGCCTCGACTTTCACGCTGAGGATCGACTCCCACCACGGTGGCACGTGGGACAGCCCTGTGGGAAAGACTTGTGGGAAAGCCTTGTGGGAAAGCCTCGAGGGAAAGCCACAGATTCCATGATCGACGCGACGGGAAGCGTGACACAGCTGCTACCGCTCTGGAGGAAAGCGCACGTGCATGCCCCCATTCGAGACGAGGACTTACTCCCCTGGGGAGACTCCAGAAGTACCCCACGATCCATGTCAGCACTGGAGAGGAATCCTCAGGTTCCGGACCTGACTCCACACAAGGTCTTAGGCCCCGGCGTGGAAGAAAGAGTAATCCCGAGAGGACCCCGAGCAACTCGCATGGGGACTGGCCTTTCGTGAGGCCACCAGAGGGGGTCCCTGAAGTCCCCGTCGTAAGTCGAGAGCACCTGCCGCACTTCGAGAAAATCCAGGAGGTTTTGCCCTCCAGGCGAGATGAGGCCCATTTCCGCTGAGACTTCTCAAGGATAATCACATCTAAGCTCTGGAACTTGCAAAAGGACCTTCACACCCTTGCTGGGACTCAGGAAGTTCCCTGACATCCCCGTCTCCACTCTAGAGGAAGCACGAGGGTCCCGCCCACATCCAGAGGAGCCCCGTTTCCGCCTCGTAGCTCGAGATGAGGGATCCTTTCCCTGCTTGGTCGGGAAAGAATTCCAGACGTTCCCGTCGCATCTCAAGAGGAGGCGCTCTCCACAGGAAAGGCGAGAGAACTCCAGCGTCGTGCCACCATTCCAAGAGTCCCCCAGATGTCTCAGTCCATTCCAGAGGAACCTGTTTTCCCTGCACTTCCTCGACTTTCACGCCGAGGATCGACTCCCACCACGGTGGCACGTGGGACAGCCCTGTGGGAAAGCCTCGTGGGAAAGCCTCGAGGGCAAGCCACAGATCCCTTGATCCAGGCGATGGGAAGCGTGACACTGCTTCTACCGCTCTGGAGGAAAGCGCACGTCCATGCCCCCTCTCGAGACGAGGACTTAATCCCCTGAAGAGACTCCAGAAGTACCCCACGATCCATGTCAGCACTGGAGAGGAATCCTCAGGTTCCGGACCTGACTCCACCCAAGGTCTTAGGCCCCGGCATCGAAGAAAGAGGAACCCCGAGAGGACCCCGAGCAACTCGCATGGGGACTGGCCTTTCGTGAGGCCACCAGAGCGGGTCCCTGAGGTCCCCGTCGGAAGTCGAGAGCACCTGCCGCAACTCGAGAAAATCCAGGAGGTTTTGCCCTCCAGGCGAGATGAGGCCCATTTCCGCTGAGGCTTCTCAAGGTTAATCACATCTAAGCTCTGGACCTTCCAAAAGGTCCTTCACACCCTTGCTGCAACTCAAGAAGTTCCCCGACATCCCGTCTCCACTCTAGAGGAAGCACGAGGTCCCGCCCACATCCAGAGGAGCCCCGTTTCCGTCTCGTAGCTCGAGATGAGGGATCCTTTCCCTGCTTGGTCGGGAAAGAATTCCGGCGTTCCGTCGCATCTCAAGAGGAGGCGCTCTCCACAGGAAAGGCGAGAGGAACTCCAGCGTCGTGCCACCATTCCAGGAGTCCCCCAGATGTCTCAGTCCATTCCAGAGGAACCTGTTTTCCTGCACTGCCTCGACTTTCACGCCGAGGATCGACTCCCACCACGGTGGCACGTGGGACAGCCCTGTGGGAAAGCCTCGTGGGAAAGCCTCGAGGGAAGCCATGGATCCCTTGATCCAGGCGATGGGAAGCGTGACACTGCTGTTACCGCTCTGGAGGAAAGCGCATGTACATACCCCCATTCGAGACAAGGACTTACTCCCCTGGGGAGACTCCAGAAGTACCCCTGGATCCATGTGAGCACTGGAGAGGAATCCTCAGGTTCCGGGCCCGACTCCACACAAGGTCTTAGGCTACGGCACCAAGAGAGAGGAATCCCGAGAGGCCCCCGAGCAACTCGCATGGGGATTGGCCTTTCCTGAGGCCATCAGAGCGGGTCCCTGAGGTCCCCGTTGTAAGTCGAGAGCACCTGCGCAACTCGAGAAAATCCAGGAGGTTTTGGCCTCCAGGCGAGATGAGGCCCATTTTCGCTGAGGCTTCTCAAGGCTAATCACATCTAAGCTCTGGAAACTTCCAAAAGGTCCTTCACACCCTTGCTGCTACTCAAGAATTTCCCCGACATCCCGTCTCCACTCTAGAGGAAGCACGAGGTCCCGCCCACATCCAGAGGTGCCCCGTTTCCGCCTAGTAGCTCGAGATGAGGGAACCTTTCCCTGCTTGTTCGGCTAAGAGTTCCAGACGTTCCTGTCGCATCTCAAGAGGAGGCGCTCTCCACAGGAAAGGCGAGAGAAACTCCAGCGTCGTGCCACCATTCCAAGTGTCCCCCAGATGTCTCAGTCCATTCCAGAGGAACCTGTTTTCCCTGCACTTCCTTGACTTTCACGCCGAAGATCGACTCCCAACACGGTGGCACGTGGGACAGCCCGGTGGGAAAGCCTCGTGGGAAAGCCTCGTGGGAAAGCCTCGATGGAAAGCCACAGATCCCTTGATCCAGGCGATGGGAAGCGAGACACTGCTACTACCGCTCTGGAGGAAAGCGCACGTCCATGCCCCCATTCGAGACGAGGACTTAATCCCCTGAAGAGACTCCAGAAGTACCCCACGATCCATGTCAGGACTGGAGAGGAATCCTCAGGTACCGGACCTGACTCCACCCAAGGTCTTAGGCCCCGGCATCGAAGAAAGAGGAACCCCGAGAGGCCCCCGAGCAACTCGCATGGGACTGGCCTTTCGTGAGGCCACCAGAGCGGGTCCCTGAGGTCCCTGTCGGAAGTCGAGAGCACCTGCCGCAACTCGAGAAAATCCAGGAGCTTTTGCCCTCCAGTCGAGATGAGGCCCATTTCCATTGAGGCGTTTTGAGGCTAATCACACCTAACCTCTGGGACTTTCAAAAGGTCCTTCACACCCTTACTGCAACTCAAGAAGTTCCCCGACATACCTGTCACCACTCGAGAGGAAGCTCGAAGGTCCCGCCCACATCCAGAGGAGCCCCGTTTCCGCCTCGTAGCTCGAGATGAGGGATCCTTTCCCTGCTTGGTCGGGAAAGAATTCCCGGAGTTCCCCTCGCATCTCAAGAGGAGGCGATCTCCACAGGAAAGGGGAGAGGAACTCCAGGGTCGTGCCACCATTTCCAGAATCCCCCAGACGTCTCAGTCCATTCCAGAGGAACCTGTTTTCCCTTCACTGCCTCGACTTTCACGCTGGGGATCGACTCCCACCACGGTGGCACGTGGGACAGCCCTGTGGGAAAGACTTGTGGGAAAGCCTCGTGGGCAAGCCACAGATCCCTTGATCCAGGCGATGGGAAGCGTGACACTGCTGTTACCTCTCTGGAGGAAAGCGCACGTGCATACCCCCATTTGAGACGAGGACTTACTCCCCTGGGGAGACTCCAGAAGTACCCCAAGATCCATGTCAGCACTGGAGAGGAATCCTCAGGTTCCGGCCCTGACTCCACCAAAGGTCTTAGGCCCGGCATCGACGGAAGAGGAATCCCGAGAGGCCCCGAGCAACTCGCATGGGGATTGGCCTTTCCTGAGGCCACCAGAGCGGGTCCCTGAGGTCCCCGTTGTAAGTCGAGAGCACCTGCCGCAACTCGAGAAAATCCAGGAGGTTTTGCCCTCCAGGCGAGATGAGGCCCATTTCCGCTGAGGCTTCTCAAGGCTAATCACATCTAAGCTCTGGACCTTCCAAAAGGTCCTTCACACCCTTACTGCAACTCAAGAAGTTCCCCGACATTCCCGTCTCCACTCGAGAGGAAGCACGAGGGTCCCGCCCACATCCAGAGGAGCCCCGTTTCCGCCTCGTAGCTCGAGATGAGGGATCCTTTCCCTGCTTGGTCGGGAAAGAATTCGCGGCGTTCCCGTCGCATCTCAAGAGGAGGCGCTCTCCACAGGAAAGGCGAGAGGAACTCCAGTGTCGTGCCACCATTCCAAGAGTCCCCAGATGTCTCAGTCCATTCCAGAGGAACCTGGTTTCCCTTCACTGCCTCGACTTTCACGCTGAGGATCGACTCCCACCACGGTGGCACGTGGGACGGCCCTGTGGGAACGACTTGTGGGAAAGCCGCATGGGAAAGCCTCGAGGGAAAGCCACAGATCCCTTGATCCAGGCGATGGGAAGCGTGACACAGCTGCTACCGCTCTGGAGGAAAGCGCACGTACATACCCCCATTCGAGACGAGGACTCACTCCCCTGGGGAGACTCCAGAAGTACCCCAAGATCCATGTCAGCACTGGAGAGGAAACCTCAGGTTCCGGCCCTGACTCCACACAAGGTCTTAGGCCCCGGCATCCACGGAAGAGGAATCCCGAGAGGCCCCCGAGCAACTCGCATGGGGACTGGCCTTTCTTGAGGCCACCAGAGCGGGTCCCTGAGGACCCCGTTGTAAGTCGAGAGCACCTGCCGCAACTCGAGAAATTCCAGGAGGTTTTGCCCTCCAGGCGAGATGAGGCCCATTTCCGCTGAGGCTTCTCAAGGCTAATCACATCTAAGCTCTGGAACTTCCAAAAGGTCCTTCACACCCTTGCTGCAACTCAAGAAGTTCCCCGACATCCCGTCTCCACTCTAGAGGAAGCACGAGGGTCCCACTCACATCCAGAGGAGCCCCGTTTCCACCTCGCAGCTCGAGATGAGGGATCCTTTCCCTGTTTCGTCGGGAAAGAATTCCCGGCGTTCCCGTCGCATCTCAAGAGGAGGCGCTCTCCACAGGAAATGCGAGAGGAACTCCAGGGTCGTGCCACCATTCCAAGAGTCCCCCAGATGTGTCAGTGCATTCCAGAGGAACCTGTGTTCCCTGCACTGCCTCGAAATTCACGCCGAGGATCGAACCCACCACGGTGGCACGTGGGACAGCCCTGTGGGAAAGCCTTGTGGGAAAGCCTTGAGGGAAGGCCACAGATCCCTTGATCCAGGCGGACTGCGTGACACTGCTGCTACCGCTCTGGAGGAAAGCGCAAGTGCATGCCCCATTCGAGACGAGGACTGACTCCCCTGGGGAGACTCCAGAAGTACACCAAGATCAATGTGAGCACTGGAAAGGAATCCTCAGGTTCGCGCCCCGACTCCACCCAAGGTCTTAGGCCCCAGCATCGAAGGGAGAGGAATCCCGAGAGGCCCTCGAGGAACTCGCATGGGGACTGGCCTTTCCTGAGGCCACCAGAGCGGGTCCCTGAGGTCCCCGTCGGAAGTCGAGAGCACCTGCCGCAACTCGAGAAAATCCAGGAGGTTTTGCCCTCCAGGCGAGATGAGGCCCATTTCCGCTGAGGCTTCTCGAGGCTAATCACATCTAAGCTCTGGACCTTCCAAAAGGTCCTTCACACCCTTACTGCAACTCAAGAAGTTCCCGACATACCCGTCTCCACTCGAGAGGAAGCACGAGGGTCCCGCCACATCCAGAGGAGCCCCGTTTTCCGCCTCGAGCTAGAGATGAGGGACCCTTTCCTGCTTGGTCGGGAAAGAATTCCCGGACGTTCCCGTCGCATCTCAAGAGGAGGCGCTCTCCACAGGAAAGTCGAGAGGAACTCCAGGGTCGTGCCACCATTCCAAGAGTCCCCCAGATGTGTCAGTCCATTCCAGAGGAACCTGTTTTCCCTGCACTGCCTTGACGTTCATGCCGAGGATCGACTCCCACCACGGTGGCACGTGGGACAGCCCTGTGGGAAAGCCTCGAGGGAAAGCCATAGATCCCTTGATCCACGCGGTGGAATGCGTGACACTGCTGCTACCTCTCTGGAGGAAAGCGCAAGTGCATGCCCGTATTCGAGACGAGGACTTACTCCCCTGGGGAGACTCCAGAAGTACCCCAAGATGCATGTCAGCACTGGAGAGGAATCCTCAGGTTCCGGCCCTGACTCCACACAAGGTCTTAGGCCCGGCATCGACGGAAGAGGAATCCCGAGAGTCCCCCGAGGAACTCGCATGGGGACTGGCCTCTCCTGAGTTCATCAGAGCGGGTCCCTGAGGACCCCGTTGTAAGTCGAGAGCACCTGCCGCAACTCGAGAAAATCCAGGAGGTTTTGCCCTCCAGGCGAGATGAGGCCCATTTCCGCTGAGGCTTCTCAAGGCTAATCACATCTAAGCTCTGGACCTTCCAAATGGTCCTTCACACCCTTGCTGCAACTCAAGAAGTTCCCCGACATCCCCGTCTCCACTCTAGAGGAAGCACGAGGGTCCCGCTCACATCCAGAGGAGCCCCGTTTCCGTCTCGTAGCTCGAGATGAGGGATCCTTTCCCTGCTTGGTCGGGAAAGATTTCCGGCGTTCCCGTCGCATCTCAAGAGGAGGCGCTCTCCACAGGAAAGGCGAGAGAACTCCAGCGTCGTGCCACCATTCCAAGAGTCCCCAGATGTCTCAGTCCATTCCAGAGGAACCTGTTTTCCCTGCACTGCCTTGACGTTCAAGCCGAGGATCGGCTCCCACCACGTGTGCACGTGGGACAGCCCTGTGGGAAAGCCTCGTGGGAAAGCCTCGTGGGAAAGACTCGAGGGAAAGACATAGATCCTCTGAGCCAGGCGGTGGAATGCGTGACACTGCTGCTACCGCTCTGAAGGAAAGCGCAAGTACATGCCCGCATTCGAGACGAGTACTGACTCCCCTGGGGAGACTCCAGAAGTACCCCAAGATCCATGTCAGCACTGGAGAGGAATCCTCAGGTTCCGACCCCGACTCCACACAAGGTCTTAGGCCCGGCATGACGGGAGAGGAATCCCGAGAGGCCACCGAGGAACTCGCATGGGGACTGGCCTTTCCTGAGGCCCCCAGAGCGGGTCCCTGAGGGCCCCGTCGTAAGTCGAGAGCACCTGCCGCAACTCGAGAAAATCCAGGAGGTTTTGCCCTCCAGGCGAGATGAGGCCCATTTCCGCTGAGGCTTCTCGAGGCTAATCACATCTAACCCCTGGAACTTCCAAAGGGTCCTTCACACCCTTTCTGCAACTCAAGAAGTTCCCGACACACCCGTCTCCACTCGAGAGGAAGCACGAGGGTCCCGAACACATCCAGAGGAGCCCCGTTTCCGCCTCGAAGCTCGAGATGAGGGATCTTTTCCCTGTTTCGTAGGGAAAGAATTCCCGGAGTTCCCGTCCCATCTCAAGAGGAGGCGCTCTCCACAGGAAAGGCGAGAGGAACTCCAGGGTCGTGCCACCATTCCAAGAGTCCCCAGATGTCTCAGTCCATTCCAGAGGAACCTGTTTTCCCTGCACTGCCTTGACGTTCAAGCCGAGGATCGACTCCCACCACGTGTGCACGTGGGACAGCCCTGTGGGAAAGCCTCGTGGGAAAGCCTCGTGGGAAAGACTCGAGGGAAAACCATAGATCCTTTGATCCACGCGGAGGACTGCGTGATACTGCTGCTACCGCTCTGGAGGAAAGCGCAAGTGCATGCCCTCATTCGAGACGAGGACTTACTCCCTGGGGAGACTCCAGAAGTACCCCAAGATCCATGTCAGCACTGGAGAGGAATCCTCAGGTTCCGGCCCTGAGTCCACCCAAGGTCTTAGGCCCGGCATCAGCGGGAGAGGAATCCGAGGCCCCGAGGAACTCGCATGGGGACTGGCCTTTCCTGAGGCCACCAGAGCGGGTCCCTGAGGGCCCCGTCGGAAGTCGAGAGCACCTGCCGCAACTCGAGAAAATCCAGGAGGTTTTGCCCTCCAGTCGAGATGAGGCCCATTTCCGCTGAGGCTTCTCGAGGCTAATCACATCTAACCTCTGGAACTTCCAAAGGTCCTTCACACCCTTTCTGCAACTCAAGAAGTTCCCGACACCCGTCTCCACTCGAGAGGAAGCACGAGGGTCCCGAACACATCCAGAGGAGCCCGTTTCCGCCTCGTAGCTCGAGATGAGGGATCCTTTCCCTGTTTCGTAGGGAAAGAATTCCCGGCGTTCCCGTCGCATCTCAAGAGGAGGCGCTCTCCACAGGAAAGGCGAGAGGAACTCCAGGGTCGTGCCACCATTCCAAGAGTCCCCAGATGTCTCAGTCCATTCCAGAGGAACCTGTTTTCCCTGCACTGCCTTGACGTTCAAGCCGAGGATCGACTCCCACCACGTGGCACGTGGGACAGCCCTGTGGGAAAGCCTCGTGGGAAAGCCTCGTGGGAAAGACATAGATCCCTTGATCCAGGCGATGGGAAGCGTGACACTGCTGCTACCTCTCTGGAGGAAAGCGCAAGTGCATGCCCGCATTCGAGACGAGGACTTACTCCCTGGGGAGACTCCAGAAGTACCCCAAGATCCATGTCAGCACTGGAGAGGAATCCTCAGGTTCCGGCCCTGAGTTCACACAAGGTCTTAGGCCCGGCATCAGGAGAGGAATCCCGAGAGGCCCCCGAGGAACTCGCATGGGGACTGGCCTTTCCTGAGGCCACCAGAGCGGGTCCCTGAGGACCCCGTCGTAAGTCGAGAGCACCTGCCGCAACTCGAGAAAATCCAGGAGGTTTTGCCCTCCAGGCGAGATGAGGCCCATTTCCGCTGAGGCTTCTCGAGGCTAATCACATCTAACCCCTGGACCTTCCAAAGGGTCCTTCACACCCTTTCTGCAACTCAAGAAGTTCCCGACATCCCGTCTCCACTCGAGAGGAAGCACGAGGGTCCCGAACACATCCAGGGGAGCCCCGTTTCCGCCTCCGAGCTCGAGATGAGGGATCCTTTCCCTGTTTCGTAGGGAAAGAATTCCCGGCGTTCCCGTCGCATCTCAAGAGGAGGCGCTCTCCACAGGAAAGGCGAGAGGAACTCCAGGGTCGTGCCACCATTCCAAGAGTCCCCCAGATGTGTCAGTCCATTCCAGAGAAACTGTTTTCCCTGCACTGCCTCACGTTCATGCCGAGAATCGACTCCCACCACGGTGGCACGTGGGACAGCCCTGTGGGAAAGCCTAGTGGGAAAGCCTCGAGGGAAAGCCATAGATACCTTGATCCACCAGGCGGACTGCGTGACACTTCTGCTACCGCTCTGGAGGAAAGCGCAAGTGCATGCCCGCATTCGAGACGAGGACTTACTCCCTGGGGAGACTCCAGAAGTACCCCAAGATCCATGTCAGCACTGGAGAGGAATCCTCAGGTTCCGGCCCTGAGTCCACACAAGGTCTTAGGCCCCGGCATCGACGGGAGAGGAATCCCGAGAGGCCCTCAGGAACTCGCATGGGGACTGGCCTTTCCTGAGGCCACCAGAGCGGGTCCCTGAGGGCCCCGTCGTAAGTCGAGAGCACCTGCCGCAACTCGAGAAAATCCAGGAGGTTTTGCCCTCCAGGCGAGATGAGGCCCATTTCCGCTGAGGCTTCTCGAGGCTAATCACATCTAACCCCTGGAACTTCCAAAGGGTCCTTCACACCCTTTCTGCAACTCAAGAATTTCCCGACACACCCGTCTCCACTCGAGAGGAAGCACGAGGGTCCCGAACACATCCAGGGGTGCCCCGTTTCCGCCTCCGAGCTCGAGATGAGGGAACCTTTCCCTGTTTCGTAGGGAAAGAATTCCCGGCGTTCCCGTCGCATCTCAAGAGGAGGCGCTCTCCACAGGAAAGGCGAGAGGAACTCCAGGGTCGTGCCACCATTCCAAGAGTCCCCCAGATGTGTCAGTGCATTCCAGAGGAACCTGTTTTCCCTGCACTTCCTTGACGTTCAAGCCGAGGATCGACTCCCACCACGTGTGCACGTGGGACAGCCCTGTGGGAAAGCCTCGAGGGAAAGACATAGATCCCTTGATCCACGCGGCGGAATGCGTGACACTGCTGTTACCGCTCTGGAGGAAAGTGCAAGTGCATGCCCGCATTCGAGACGAGGACTGACTCCCCTGGGGAGACTCCAGAAGTACCCCAAGATCCATGTCAGCACTGGAGAGGAATCCTCAGGTTCCGGCCCTGAGTTCACCCAAGGTCTTAGGCCCCGGCATCAGCGGGAGAGGAATTCCGAAAGGCCCCCGAGGAACTCGCATGGGGACTGGCCTTTCCTGAGGCCACCAGAGCGGGTCCCTGAGGGCCCCGTCGGAAGTCGAGAGCACCTGCCGCAACTCGAGAAAATCCAGGAGCTTTTGCCCTCCAGGCGAGATGAGGCCCATTTCCGCTGAGGCTTCTCGAGGCTAATCACATCTAACCCCTGGGACTTCCAAAGGGTCCTTCACACCCTTTCTGCAACTCAAGAAGTTCCCGACACACCCGTCACCACTCGAGAGGAAGCACGAGGGTCCCGAACACATCCAGGGGAGCCCCGTTTCCGCCTCCGAGCTCGAGATGAGGGATCCTTTCCCTGTTTCGTAGGGAAAGAATTCCCGGCGTTCCCGTCGCATCTCAAGAGGAGGCGCTCTCCACAGGAAAGGCGAGAGGAACTCCAGGGTCGTGCCACCATTTCCAGAGTCCCCAGATGTCTCAGTCCATTCCAGAGGAACCTGTTTTCCCTGCACTGCCTTGACGTTCAAGCCGAGGATCGACTCCCACCACGTGTGCACGTGGGACAGCCCTGTGGGAAAGCCTCGTGGGAAAGCCTCGTGGGAAAGACACGAGGGAAAACCATAGATGCTTTGATCCACGGGGCGGACTGCGTGACACTGCTGCTACCGCTCTGGAGGAAAGCGCAAGTGCATGCCCGCATTCGAGACGAGGACTGACTCCCCTGGGGAGACTCCGGAAGTACCCCAAGATCCATGTCAGCACTGGAGAGGAATCCTCAGGTTCCGGCCCTGAGTTCACACAAGGTCTTAGGCCCCGGCATCAGCGGGAGAGGAATTCCGAAAGGCCCCCGAGGAACTCGCATGGGGACTGGCCTTTCCTGAGGCCACCAGAGCGGGTCCCTGAGGGCCCCGTTGTAAGTCGAGAGCACCTGCCGCAACTCGAGAAAATCCAGGAGGTTTTGCCCTCCAGGCGAGATGAGGCCCATTTCCGCTGAGGCTTCTCGAGGCTAATCACATCTAACCCCTGGACCTTCCAAAGGGTCCTTCACACCCTGTCTGCAACTCAAGAAGTTCCCGACATCCCGTCTCCACTCTAGAGGAAGCACGAGGGTCCCGAACACATCCAGGGGAGCCCCGTTTCCGTCTCCGAGCTCGAGATGAGGGATCCTCTCCCTGTTTCGTAGGGAAAGAATTCCGGCGTTCCGTCGCATCTCAAGAGGAGGCGCTCTCCACAGGAAAGGCGAGAGGAACTCCAGGGTCGTGCCACCATTCCAAGAGTCCCCCAGATGTGTCAGTCCATTCCAGAGGAACCTGTTTTCCCTGCACTGCCTTGACGTTCAAGCCGAGGATCGACTCCCACCACGTGTGCACGTGGGACAGCCCTGTGGGAAAGCCTCGTGGGAAAGCCTCGTGGGAAAGACACGAGGGAAAACCATAGATGCTTTGATCCACGGGGCGGACTGCGTGACACTGCTGCTACCGCTCTGGAGGAAAGCGCAAGTGCATGCCCGCATTCGAGACGAGGACTGACTCCCCTGGGGAGACTCCAGAAGTACCCCAAGATCCATGTCAGCACTGGAGAGGAATCCTCAGGTTCCGGCCCTGAGTTCACACAAGGTCTTAGGCCCCGGCATCAGCGGGAGAGGAATTCCGAAAGGCCCCGAGGAACTCGCATGGGGACTGGCCTTTCCTGAGGCCACCAGAGCGGGGTCCCTGAGGGCCCCGTCGTAAGTCGAGAGCACCTGCCGCAACTCGAGAAAATCCAGGAGGTTTTGCCCTCCAGGCGAGATGAGGCCCATTTCCGCTGAGGCTTCTCGAGGCTAATCACATCTAACCCCTGGAACTTCCAAAGGGTCCTTCACACCCTTTCTGCAACTCAAGAAGTTCCCGACACACCCGTCTCCACTCGAGAGGAAGCACGAGGGTCCCGAACACATCCAGGGGAGCCCCGTTTCCGCCTCCGAGCTCGAGATGAGGGATCCTTTCCCTGTTTCGTAGGGAAAGAATTCCCGGCGTTCCCGTCGCATCTCAAGAGGAGGCGCTCTCCACAGGAAAGGCGAGAGGAACTCCAGGGTCGTGCCACCATTCCAAGAGTCCCCCAGATGTGTCAGTCCATTCCAGAGGAACCTGTTTTCCCTGCACTGCCTTGACGTTCAAGCCGAGGATCGACTCCCACCACGTGTGCACGTGGGACAGCCCTGTGGGAAAGCCTCGTGGGAAAGCCTCGTGGGAAAGACACGAGGGAAAGACATAGAACCCTTGATCCACGGGGCCGAATGCGTGACACTGCTGCTACCGCTCTGGAGGAAAGTGCAAGTGCATGCCCGCATTCGAGACGAGGACTGACTCCCCTGGGGAGACTCCAGAAGTACCCCAAGATCCATGTCAGCACTGGAGAGGAATCCTCAGGTTCCGGCCCTGAGTTCACACAAGGTCTTAGGCCCCGGCATCAGCGGGAGAGGAATTCCGAAAGGCCCCCGAGGAACTCGCATGGGGACTGGCCTTTCCTGAGGCCACCAGAGCGGGTCCCTGAGGGCCCCGTCGTAAGTCGAGAGCACCTGCCGCAACTCGAGAAAATCCAGGAGGTTTTGCCCTCCAGGCGAGATGAGGCCCATTTCCGCTGAGGCTTCTCGAGGCTAATCACATCTAACCACTGGAACTTCCAAAGGGTCCTTCACACCCTTTCTGCAACTCAAGAAGTTCCCGACACACCCGTCTCCACTCGAGAGGAAGCACGAGGGCCCCGAACACATCCAGGGGAGCCCCGTTTCCGCCTCCGAGCTCGAGATGAGGGATCCTTTCCCTGTTTCGTAGGGAAAGAATTCCCGGCGTTCCCGTCGCATCTCAAGAGGAGGCGCTCTCCACAGGAAAGGCGAGAGGAACTCCAGGGTCGTGCCACCATTCCAAGAGTCCCCCAGATGTGTCAGTCCATTCCAGAGGAACCTGTTTTCCCTGCACTGCCTTGACGTTCAAGCCGAGGATCGACTCCCACCACGTGTGCACGTGGGACAGCCCTGTGGGAAAGCCTCGTGGGAAAGCCTCGTGGGAAAGACACGAGGGAAAACCATAGATGCTTTGATCCACGGGGCGGACTGCGTGACACTGCTGCTACCGCTCTGGAGGAAAGCGCAAGTGCATGCCCGCATTCGAGACGAGGACTGACTCCCCTGGGGAGACTCCAGAAGTACCCCAAGATCCATGTCAGCACTGGAGAGGAATCCTCAGGTTCCGGCCCTGAGTTCACACAAGGTCTTAGGCCCGGCATCAGCGGGAGAGGAATTCCGAAAGGCCCCGAGGAACTCGCATGGGGACTGGCCTTTCCTGAGGCCACCAGAGCGGGTCCCTGAGGGCCCCGTCGTAAGTCGAGAGCACCTGCCGCAACTCGAGAAAATCCAGGAGGTTTTGCCCTCCAGGCGAGATGAGGCCCATTTCCGCTGAGGCTTCTCGAGGCTAATCACATCTAACCCCTGGAACTTCCAAAGGGTCCTTCACACCCTTTCTGCAACTCAAGAAGTTCCCGACACACCCGTCTCCACTCGAGAGGAAGCACGAGGGTCCCGAACACATCCAGGGGAGCCCCGTTTCCGCCTCCGAGCTCGAGATGAGGGATCCTTTCCCTGTTTCGTAGGGAAAGAATTCCCGGCGTTCCCGTCGCATCTCAAGAGGAGGCGCTCTCCACAGGAAAGGCGAGAGGAACTCCAGGGTCGTGCCACCATTCCAAGAGTCCCCCAGATGTGTCAGTCCATTCCAGAGGAACCTGTTTTCCCTGCACTGCCTTGACGTTCAAGCCGAGGATCGACTCCCACCACGTGTGCACGTGGGACAGCCCTGTGGGAAAGCCTCGTGGGAAAGCCTCGTGGGAAAGACACGAGGGAAAACCATAGATGCTTTGATCCACGGGGCGGACTGCGTGACACTGCTGCTACCGCTCTGGAGGAAAGCGCAAGTGCATGCCCGCATTCGAGACGAGGACTGACTCCCCTGGGGAGACTCCAGAAGTACCCCAAGATCCATGTCAGCACTGGAGAGGAATCCTCAGGTTCCGGCCCTGAGTTCACACAAGGTCTTAGGCCCCGGCATCAGCGGGAGAGGAATTCCGAAAGGCCCCGAGGAACTCGCATGGGGACTGGCCTTTCCTGAGGCCACCAGAGCGGGTCCCTGAGGGCCCCGTCGTAAGTCGAGAGCACCTGCCGCAACTCGAGAAAATCCAGGAGGTTTTGCCCTCCAGGCGAGATGAGGCCCATTTCCGCTGAGGCTTCTCGAGGCTAATCACATCTAACCCCTGGAACTTCCAAAGGGTCCTTCACACCCTTTCTGCAACTCAAGAAGTTCCCGACACACCCGTCTCCACTCGAGAGGAAGCACGAGGGTCCCGAACACATCCAGGGGAGCCCCGTTTCCGCCTCCGAGCTCGAGATGAGGGATCCTTTCCCTGTTTCGTAGGGAAAGAATTCCCGGCGTTCCCGTCGCATCTCAAGAGGAGGCGCTCTCCACAGGAAAGGCGAGAGGAACTCCAGGGTCGTGCCACCATTCCAAGAGTCCCCCAGATGTGTCAGTCCATTCCAGAGGAACCTGTTTTCCCTGCACTGCCTTGACGTTCAAGCCGAGGATCGACTCCCACCACGTGTGCACGTGGGACAGCCCTGTGGGAAAGCCTCGTGGGAAAGCCTCGTGGGAAAGACACGAGGGAAAACCATAGATGCTTTGATCCACGGGGCGGACTGCGTGACACTGCTGCTACCGCTCTGGAGGAAAGCGCAAGTGCATGCCCGCATTCGAGACGAGGACTGACTCCCCTGGGGAGACTCCAGAAGTACCCCAAGATCCATGTCAGCACTGGAGAGGAATCCTCAGGTTCCGGCCCTGAGTTCACACAAGGTCTTAGGCCCCGGCATCAGCGGGAGAGGAATTCCGAAAGGCCCCGAGGAACTCGCATGGGGACTGGCCTTTCCTGAGGCCACCAGAGCGGGTCCCTGAGGGCCCCGTCGTAAGTCGAGAGCACCTGCCGCAACTCGAGAAAATCCAGGAGGTTTTGCCCTCCAGGCGAGATGAGGCCCATTTCCGCTGAGGCTTCTCGAGGCTAATCACATCTAACCCCTGGAACTTCCAAAGGGTCCTTCACACCCTTTCTGCAACTCAAGAAGTTCCCGACACACCCGTCTCCACTCGAGAGGAAGCACGAGGGTCCCGAACACATCCAGGGGAGCCCCGTTTCCGCCTCCGAGCTCGAGATGAGGGATCCTTTCCCTGTTTCGTAGGGAAAGAATTCCCGGCGTTCCCGTCGCATCTCAAGAGGAGGCGCTCTCCACAGGAAAGGCGAGAGGAACTCCAGGGTCGTGCCACCATTCCAAGAGTCCCCCAGATGTGTCAGTCCATTCCAGAGGAACCTGTTTTCCCTGCACTGCCTTGACGTTCAAGCCGAGGATCGACTCCCACCACGTGTGCACGTGGGACAGCCCTGTGGGAAAGCCTCGTGGGAAAGCCTCGTGGGAAAGACACGAGGGAAAACCATAGATGCTTTGATCCACGGGGCGGACTGCGTGACACTGCTGCTACCGCTCTGGAGGAAAGCGCAAGTGCATGCCCGCATTCGAGACGAGGACTGACTCCCCTGGGGAGACTCCAGAAGTACCCCAAGATCCATGTCAGCACTGGAGAGGAATCCTCAGGTTCCGGCCCTGAGTTCACACAAGGTCTTAGGCCCCGGCATCAGCGGGAGAGGAATTCCGAAAGGCCCCGAGGAACTCGCATGGGGACTGGCCTTTCCTGAGGCCACCAGAGCGGGTCCCTGAGGGCCCCGTCGTAAGTCGAGAGCACCTGCCGCAACTCGAGAAAATCCAGGAGGTTTTGCCCTCCAGGCGAGATGAGGCCCATTTCCGCTGAGGCTTCTCGAGGCTAATCACATCTAACCCCTGGAACTTCCAAAGGGTCCTTCACACCCTTTCTGCAACTCAAGAAGTTCCCGACACACCCGTCTCCACTCGAGAGGAAGCACGAGGGTCCCGAACACATCCAGGGGAGCCCCGTTTCCGCCTCCGAGCTCGAGATGAGGGATCCTTTCCCTGTTTCGTAGGGAAAGAATTCCCGGCGTTCCCGTCGCATCTCAAGAGGAGGCGCTCTCCACAGGAAAGGCGAGAGGAACTCCAGGGTCGTGCCACCATTCCAAGAGTCCCCCAGATGTGTCAGTCCATTCCAGAGGAACCTGTTTTCCCTGCACTGCCTTGACGTTCAAGCCGAGGATCGACTCCCACCACGTGTGCACGTGGGACAGCCCTGTGGGAAAGCCTCGTGGGAAAGCCTCGTGGGAAAGACACGACCATAGATGCTTTGATCCACGGGGCGGACTGCGTGACACTGCTGCTACCGCTCTGGAGGAAAGCGCAAGTGCATGCCCGCATTCGAGACGAGGACTGACTCCCCTGGGGAGACTCCAGAAGTACCCCAAGATCCATGTCAGCACTGGAGAGGAATCCTCAGGTTCCGGCCCTGAGTTCACACAAGGTCTTAGGCCCCGGCATCAGCGGGAGAGGAATTCCGAAAGGCCCCGAGGAACTCGCATGGGGACTGGCCTTTCCTGAGGCCACCAGAGCGGGTCCCTGAGGGCCCCGTCGTAAGTCGAGAGCACCTGCCGCAACTCGAGAAAATCCAGGAGGTTTTGCCCTCCAGGCGAGATGAGGCCCATTTCCGCTGAGGCTTCTCGAGGCTAATCACATCTAACCCCTGGAACTTCCAAAGGGTCCTTCACACCCTTTCTGCAACTCAAGAAGTTCCCGACACACCCGTCTCCACTCGAGAGGAAGCACGAGGGTCCCGAACACATCCAGGGGAGCCCCGTTTCCGCCTCCGAGCTCGAGATGAGGGATCCTTTCCCTGTTTCGTAGGGAAAGAATTCCCGGCGTTCCCGTCGCATCTCAAGAGGAGGCGCTCTCCACAGGAAAGGCGAGAGGAACTCCAGGGTCGTGCCACCATTCCAAGAGTCCCCAGATGTGTCAGTCCATTCCAGAGGAACCTGTTTTCCCTGCACTGCCTTGACGTTCAAGCCGAGGATCGACTCCCACCACGTGTGCACGTGGGACAGCCCTGTGGGAAAGCCTCGTGGGAAAGCCTCGTGGGAAAGACACGAGGGAAAACCATAGATGCTTTGATCCACGGGGCGGACTGCGTGACACTGCTGCTACCGCTCTGGAGGAAAGCGCAAGTGCATGCCCGCATTCGAGACGAGGACTGACTCCCCTGGGGAGACTCCAGAAGTACCCCAAGATCCATGTCAGCACTGGAGAGGAATCCTCAGGTTCCGGCCCTGAGTTCACACAAGGTCTTAGGCCCCGGCATCAGCGGGAGAGGAATTCCGAAAGGCCCCGAGGAACTCGCATGGGGACTGGCCTTTCCTGAGGCCACCAGAGCGGGTCCCTGAGGGCCCCGTCGTAAGTCGAGAGCACCTGCCGCAACTCGAGAAAATCCAGGAGGTTTTGCCCTCCAGGCGAGATGAGGCCCATTTCCGCTGAGGCTTCTCGAGGCTAATCACATCTAACCCCTGGAACTTCCAAAGGGTCCTTCACACCCTTTCTGCAACTCAAGAAGTTCCCGACACACCCGTCTCCACTCGAGAGGAAGCACGAGGGTCCCGAACACATCCAGGGGAGCCCCGTTTCCGCCTCCGAGCTCGAGATGAGGGATCCTTTCCCTGTTTCGTAGGGAAAGAATTCCCGGCGTTCCCGTCGCATCTCAAGAGGAGGCGCTCTCCACAGGAAAGGCGAGAGGAACTCCAGGGTCGTGCCACCATTCCAAGAGTCCCCCAGATGTGTCAGTCCATTCCAGAGGAACCTGTTTTCCCTGCACTGCCTTGACGTTCAAGCCGAGGATCGACTCCCACCACGTGTGCACGTGGGACAGCCCTGTGGGAAAGCCTCGTGGGAAAGCCTCGTGGGAAAGACACGAGGGAAAACCATAGATGCTTTGATCCACGGGGCGGACTGCGTGACACTGCTGCTACCGCTCTGGAGGAAAGCGCAAGTGCATGCCCGCATTCGAGACGAGGACTGACTCCCCTGGGGAGACTCCAGAAGTACCCCAAGATCCATGTCAGCACTGGAGAGGAATCCTCAGGTTCCGGCCCTGAGTTCACACAAGGTCTTAGGCCCCGGCATCAGCGGGAGAGGAATTCCGAAAGGCCCCGAGGAACTCGCATGGGGACTGGCCTTTCCTGAGGCCACCAGAGCGGGTCCCTGAGGGCCCCGTCGTAAGTCGAGAGCACCTGCCGCAACTCGAGAAAATCCAGGAGGTTTTGCCCTCCAGGCGAGATGAGGCCCATTTCCGCTGAGGCTTCTCGAGGCTAATCACATCTAACCCCTGGAACTTCCAAAGGGTCCTTCACACCCTTTCTGCAACTCAAGAAGTTCCCGACACACCCGTCTCCACTCGAGAGGAAGCACGAGGGTCCCGAACACATCCAGGGGAGCCCCGTTTCCGCCTCCGAGCTCGAGATGAGGGATCCTTTCCCTGTTTCGTAGGGAAAGAATTCCCGGCGTTCCCGTCGCATCTCAAGAGGAGGCGCTCTCCACAGGAAAGGCGAGAGGAACTCCAGGGTCGTGCCACCATTCCAAGAGTCCCCAGATGTGTCAGTCCATTCCAGAGGAACCTGTTTTCCCTGCACTGCCTTGACGTTCAAGCCGAGGATCGACTCCCACCACGTGTGCACGTGGGACAGCCCTGTGGGAAAGCCTCGTGGGAAAGCCTCGTGGGAAAGACACGAGGGAAAACCATAGATGCTTTGATCCACGGGGCGGACTGCGTGACACTGCTGCTACCGCTCTGGAGGAAAGCGCAAGTGCATGCCCGCATTCGAGACGAGGACTGACTCCCCTGGGGAGACTCCAGAAGTACCCCAAGATCCATGTCAGCACTGGAGAGGAATCCTCAGGTTCCGGCCCTGAGTTCACACAAGGTCTTAGGCCCCGGCATCAGCGGGAGAGGAATTCCGAAAGGCCCCGAGGAACTCGCATGGGGACTGGCCTTTCCTGAGGCCACCAGAGCGGGTCCCTGAGGGCCCCGTCGTAAGTCGAGAGCACCTGCCGCAACTCGAGAAAATCCAGGAGGTTTTGCCCTCCAGGCGAGATGAGGCCCATTTCCGCTGAGGCTTCTCGAGGCTAATCACATCTAACCCCTGGAACTTCCAAAGGGTCCTTCACACCCTTTCTGCAACTCAAGAAGTTCCCGACACACCCGTCTCCACTCGAGAGGAAGCACGAGGGTCCCGAACACATCCAGGGGAGCCCCGTTTCCGCCTCCGAGCTCGAGATGAGGGATCCTTTCCCTGTTTCGTAGGGAAAGAATTCCCGGCGTTCCCGTCGCATCTCAAGAGGAGGCGCTCTCCACAGGAAAGGCGAGAGGAACTCCAGGGTCGTGCCACCATTCCAAGAGTCCCCCAGATGTGTCAGTCCATTCCAGAGGAACCTGTTTTCCCTGCACTGCCTTGACGTTCAAGCCGAGGATCGACTCCCACCACGTGTGCACGTGGGACAGCCCTGTGGGAAAGCCTCGTGGGAAAGCCTCGTGGGAAAGACACGAGGGAAAACCATAGATGCTTTGATCCACGGGGCGGACTGCGTGACACTGCTGCTACCGCTCTGGAGGAAAGCGCAAGTGCATGCCCGCATTCGAGACGAGGACTGACTCCCCTGGGGAGACTCCAGAAGTACCCCAAGATCCATGTCAGCACTGGAGAGGAATCCTCAGGTTCCGGCCCTGAGTTCACACAAGGTCTTAGGCCCCGGCATCAGCGGGAGAGGAATTCCGAAAGGCCGCCGAGGAACTCGCATGGGGACTGGCCTTTCCTGAGGCCACCAGAGCGGGTCCCTGAGGGCCCCGTCGTAAGTCGAGAGCACCTGCCGCAACTCGAGAAAATCCAGGAGGTTTTGCCCTCCAGGCGAGATGAGGCCCATTTCCGCTGAGGCTTCTCGAGGCTAATCACATCTAACCCCTGGAACTTCCAAAGGGTCCTTCACACCCTTTCTGCAACTCAAGAAGTTCCCGACACACCCGTCTCCACTCGAGAGGAAGCACGAGGGTCCCGAACACATCCAGGGGAGCCCCGTTTCCGCCTCCGAGCTCGAGATGAGGGATCCTTTCCCTGTTTCGTAGGGAAAGAATTCCCGGCGTTCCCGTCGCATCTCAAGAGGAGGCGCTCTCCACAGGAAAGGCGAGAGGAACTCCAGGGTCGTGCCACCATTCCAAGAGTCCCCCAGATGTGTCAGTCCATTCCAGAGGAACCTGTTTTCCCTGCACTGCCTTGACGTTCAAGCCGAGGATCGACTCCCACAACGTGTGCACGTGGGACAGCCCTGTGGGAAAGCCTCGTGGGAAAGCCTCGTGGGAAAGACACGAGGGAAAACCATAGATGCTTTGATCCACGGGGCGGACTGCGTGACACTGCTGCTACCGCTCTTGAGGAAAGCGCAAGTGCATGCCCGCATTCGAGACGAGGACTGACTCCCCTGGGGAGACTCCAGACGTACCCCAAGATCCATGTCAGCACTGGAGAGGAATCCTCAGGTTCCGGGCCTGAGTTCACACAAGGTCTTAGGCCCCGGCATCAGCGGGAGAGGAATTCCGAAAGGCCCCCGAGGAACTCGCATGGGGACTGGCCTTTCCTGAGGCCACCAGAGCGGGTCCCTGAGGGCCCCGTCGTAAGTCGAGAGCACCTGCCGCAAGTCGAGAAAATCCAGGAGGTTTTGCCCTCCAGGCGAGATGAGGCCCATTTCCGCTGAGGCTTCTCGAGGCTAATCACATCTAACCCCTGGAACTTCCAAAGGGTCCTTCACACCCTTTCTGCAACTCAAGAAGTTCCCGACACACCCGTCTCCACTCGAGAGGAAGCACGAGGGTCCCGAACACATCCAGGGGAGCCCCGTTTCCGCCTCCGAGCTCGAGATGAGGGATCCTTTCCCTGTTTCGTAGGGAAAGAATTCCCGGCGTTCCCGTCGCATCTCAAGAGGAGGCGCTCTCCACAGGAAAGGCAAGAGGAACTCCAGGGTCGTGCCACCATTCCAAGAGTCCCCCAGATGTGTCAGTCCATTCTAGAGGAACCTGTTTTCCCTGCACTGCCTTGACGTTCAAGCCGAGGATCGACTCCCACCACGTGTGCACGTGGGACAGCCCTGTGGGAAAGCCTCGTGGGAAAGCCTCGTGGGAAAGACACGAGGGAAAACCATAGATGCTTTGATCCACGGGGCGGACTGCGTGACACTGCTGCCGCTCTGGAGGAAAGCGCAAGTGCATGCCCGCATTCGAGACGAGGACTGACTCCCCTGGGGAGACTCCAGAAGTACCCCAAGATCCATGTCAGCACTGGAGAGGAATCCTCAGGTTCCGGCCCTGAATTCACACAAGGTCTTAGGCCCCGGCATCAGCGGGAGAGGAATTCCGAAAGGCCCCCGAGGAACTCGCATGGGGACTGGCCTTTCCTGAGGCCACCAGAGCGGGTCCCTGAGGGCCCCGTCGTAAGTCGAGAGCACCTGCCGCAACTCGAGAAAATCCAGGAGGTTTTGCCCTCCAGGCGAGATGAGGCCCATTTCCGCTGAGGCTTCTCGAGGCTAATCACATCTAACCCCTGGAACTTCCAAAGGGTCCTTCACACCCTTTCTGCAACTCAAGAAGTTCCCGACACACCCGTCTCCACTCGAGAGGAAGCACGAGGGTCCCGAACACATCCAGGGGAGCCCCGTTTCCGCCTCCGAGCTCGAGATGAGGGATCCTTTCCCTGTTTCGTAGGGAAAGAATTCCCGGCGTTCCCGTCGCATCTCAAGAGGAGGCGCTCTCCACAGGAAAGGCGAGAGGAACTCCAGGGTCGTGCCACCATTCCAAGAGTCCCCCAGAAGTGTCAGTCCATTCCAGAGGAACCTGTTTTCCCTGCACTGCCTTGACGTTCAGGCCGAGGATCGACTCCCACCACGTGTGCACGTGGGACAGCCCTGTGGGAAAGCCTCGTGGGAAAGCCTCGTGGGAAAGACACGAGGGAAAACCATAGATGCTTTGATCCACGGGGCGGACTGCGTGACACTGCTGCTACCGCTCTGGAGGAAAGCGCAAGTGCATGCCCGCATTCGAGACGAGGACTGACTCCCCTGGGGAGACTCCAGAAGTACTCCAAGATCCATGTCAGCACTGGAGAGGAATCCTCAGGTTCCGGCCCTGAGTTCACACAAGGTCTTAGGCCCCGGCATCAGCGGGAGAGGAATTCCGAAAGGCCCCTGAGGAACTCGCATGGGGACTGGCCTTTCCTGAGGCCACCAGAGCGGGTCCCTGAGGGCCCCGTCGTAAGCCGAGAGCACCTGCCGCAACTCGAAAATCCAGGAGGTTTTGCTCTCCAGGCGAGATGAGGCCCATTTCCGCTGAGGCTTCTCGAGGCTAATCACATCTAACCCCTGGAACTTCCAAAGGGTCCTTCACACCCTTTCTGCAACTCAAGAAGTTCCCGACACACCCGTCTCCACTCGAGAGGAAGCACGAGGGTCCCGAACACATCCAGGGGAGCCCCGTTTCCGCCTCCGAGCTCGAGATGAGGGATCCTTTCCCTGTTTCGTAGGGAAAGAATTCCCGGCGTTCCCGTCGCATCTCAAGAGGAGGCGCTCTCCACAGGAAAGGCGAGAGGAACTCCAGGGTCGTGCCACCATTCCAAGAGTCCCCCAGATGTGTCAGTCCATTCCAGAGGAACCTGTTTTCCCTGCACTGCCTTGACGTTCAAGCCGAGGATCGACTCCCACCACGTGTGCACGTGGGACAGCCCTGTGGGAAAGCCTCGTGGGAAAGCCTCGTGGGAAAGACACGAATCCCTTGATCCACGGGGCGGACTGCGTGACACTGCTGCTACCGCTCTGGAGGAAAGCGCAAGTGCATGCCCGCATTCGAGACGAGGACTGACTCCCCTGGGGAGACTCCAGAAGTACCCCAAGATCCATGTCAGCACTGGAGAGGAATCCTCAGGTTCCGGCCCTGAGTTCACACAAGGTCTTAGGCCCCGGCATCAGCGGGAGAGGAATTCCGAAAGGCCCCGAGGAACTCGCATGGGGACTGGCCTTTCCTGAGGCCACCAGGCGGGTCCCTGAGGGCCCCGTCGTAAGTCGAGAGCACCTGCCGCAACTCGAGAAAATCCAGGAGGTGTTGCCCTCCAGGCGAGATGAGGCCCATTTCCGCTGAGGCTTCTCGAGGCTAATCACATCTAACCCCTGGAACTTCCAAAGGGTCCTTCACACCCTTTCTGCAACTCAAGAAGTTCCCGACACACCCGTCTCCACTCGAGAGGAAGCACGAGGGTCCCGAACACATCCAGGGGAGCCCCGTTTCCGCCTCCGAGCTCGAGATGAGGGATCCTTTCCCTGTTTCGTAGGGAAAGAATTCCCGGCGTTCCCGTCGCATCTCAAGGAGGCGCTCTCCACAGGAAAGGCGAGAGGAACTCCAGGGTCGTGCCACCATTCCAAGAGTCCCCCAGATGTGTCAGTCCATTCCAGAGGAACCTGTTTTCCCTGCACTGCCTTGACGTTCAAGCCGAGGATCGACTCCCACCACGTGTGCACGTGGGACAGCCCTGTGGGAAAGCCTCGTGGGAAAGCCTCGTGGGAAAGACACGAGGGAAAACCTTTGCTCCACGCGGCGGACTGCGTGACACTGCTGCTACCGCTCTGGAGGAAAGCGCAAGTGCAACCCGCATTCGAGACGAGGACTGACTCCCCTGGGGAGACTCCAGAAGTACCCCAAGATCCATGTCAGCACTGGAGAGGAATCCTCAGGTTCCGGCCCTGAGTTCACACAAGGTCTTAGGGCCCCGAGGAACTCGCATGGGGACTGGCCTTTCCTGAGGCCACCAGAGCGGGTCCCTGAGGGCCCCGTCGTAAGTCGAGAGCACCTGCCGCAACTCGAGAAAATCCAGGAGGTTTTGCCCTCCAGGCGACATGAGGCCCATTTCCGCTGAGGCTTCTCGAGGCTAATCACATCTAACCACTGGAACTTCCAAAGGGTCCTTCACACCCTTTCTGCAACTCAAGAAGTTCCCGACACACCCGTCTCCACTCGAGGGGAAGCACGAGGGTCCCGAACACATTCAGGGGAGCCCCGTTTCCGCCTCCTAGCTCGAGATGAGGGATCCTTTCCCTGTTTCGTAGGGAAAGAATTCCCGGCGTTCCCGTCGCATCTCAAGAGGAGGCGCTCTCCACAGGAAAGGCGAGAGGAACTCCAGGGTCGTGCCACCATTCCAAGAGTCCCCCAGATGTGTCAGTCCATTCCAGAGGAACCTGTTTTCCCTGCACTGCCTTGACGTTCAAGCCGAGGATGGACTCCCACCACGTGTGCACGTGGGACAGCCCTGTGGGAAAGCCTCGTGGGAAAGCCTCGTGGGAAAACCATAGATCCTTTGATCCACGGGGCGGACTGCGTGACACTGCTGCTACCGCTCTGGAGGAAGCGCACGTGCATGCCCCCATTCGAGACGAGGACTGACTCCCCTGGGGAGACTCCAGAAGTACCCCAAGATCCATGTCAGCACTGGAGAGGAATCCTCAGGTTCCGGCCCTGAGTCACACAAGGTCTTAGGCCCCGCATCAGCGGGAGAGGAATCCCGAGAGGCCCCGAGCAACTCGCATGGGGACTGGCCTTTCCTGAGGCCACCAGAGCGGGTCCCTGAGGGCCCCTTCGTAAGTCGAGAGCACCTGCCGCAACTCGAGAAAATCCAGGAGGTTTTGCCCTCCAGGCGAGATGAGGCCCATTTCCGCTGAGGCTTCTCGAGGCTAATCACATCTAACCCCTGGAACTTCCAAAGGGTCCTTCACACCCTTTCTGCAACTCAAGAAGTTCCCGACATCCCGTCTCCACTCTAGAGGAAGCACGAGGGTCCCGAACACATCCAGGGGAGCCCCGTTTCCGCCTCCGAGCTCGAGATGAGGGATCCTTTCCCTGTTTCGTAGGGAAAGAATTCCTGGCGTTCCCGTCGCATCTCAAGAGGAGGCGCTCTCCACAGGAAAGGCGAGAGGAACTCCAGGGTCGTGCCACCATTCCAAGAGTCCCCCAGATGTGTCAGTCCATTCCTAGAGGAACCTGTTTTCCCTGCACTGCCTTGACGTTCAAGCCGAGGATCGACTCCCACAACGTGGGCACGTGGGACAGCCCTGTGGGAAAGCCTCGTGGGAAAGCCTCGTGGGAAAGACACGAGGGAAAACCATAGATGCCTTGATCCACGGGGCGGACTGCGTGACACTGCTGCTGCCGCTCTGGAGGAAAGCGCACGTGCATGCCCCCATTCGAGACGGGGACTTACTCCCCGGGGGAGACTCCAGAAGTACCCCAAGATCCATGTCAGCACTGGAGAGGAATCCTCAGTTTCCGGCCCCGACTCCACACAAGGTCTTAGGCACCGGCACCATCGGGAGAGGAATCCCGAGAGGCCCCCGAGCAATTGGAATGGGGACTGGCCAGTCCTGAGGCCACCACAGTGGGTCCCTGAGGTCCCCGTCGTAAGTCGAGAGCAGCTGCCGCAACTCGAGAAAATCCAGGAGATTCTCCCCTCCAGGCTAGATGAGGCCCATTTCCGCTGAGGCGTCTCGAGGCTAATCACATCTAAGCTCTGGAACTTCCAAAGGGTCCTTCACACCCTTGCTGCAACTCAAGAAGTTCCCCGACATCCCCGTCACACCTCTAGAGGAAGCATGAGGGTCCCCCCCACATCCAGAGGAGCCCCGTTTCCGCCTTGTAGCTCCAGATGAGGGATCCTTTCGCTGCTTCGTAGGGAAAGAATTCCCGGCGTTCCCGTCGCATCTCAAGAGGAGGCGCTCTCCACAGGAAAGGCGAGAGGAACTCCAGCGTCGTGCCACCATTCCAAGAGTCCGCCAGAAGCCTCAGTCCATTCCAGAGGAACCTGTTTTCCCTGCACTGCCTCGACTTTGACGCCGAGGATCGACTCACACCACGTGTGCACGTGGGACAGCCCTGTGGGAAAGCCTCGTGGGAAAGCCTCGTTGGAAAGCCTCGAGGGAAAGCCACAGATCTTTTGATCCAGGCGATGGGAAGAGTGACACGGCTGCTACCGCTCGGGAGGAGAGCTCACGTGCATGCCCCCATTCGAGACGAGGACTTACTCCCCTGGGGGACTCCAGAAGTACTCCAAGATCCATGTCAGCACTGTAGAGGAATCCTCAGGTTCCGGCCCCGCCTCCACACAAGGTCTTAGGCCCCAGCATCCAAGGGAGAGGAATCCCGAGAGGCCCGAGCAACTCGCATGGGGACTGGCCTTTCCTGAGGCCACCAGAGCGGGTCCTGAGGTCCCCGTCGTAAGCCGATAGCACCTGCCGCAACTCGAGAAAATCCAGGAGGTATTGCCCTCCAGGCGAGATGAGGCCCATTTCCGCTGAGGCTTCTCGAGGCTAATCACATCTAACCTCTGGAACTTCCAAAGGTCCTTCACACCCTTGCTGCAACTCAAGAAGTTCCCGACATACCCGTCTCCACTCTAGAGGAAGCACGAAGGTCCCACCCACATCCAGAGGAGGCCCGTTTCAGACTCATAGCTCGAGATGAGGGATCCTTTCCTGCTTGGTCGGGAAAGAATTCCCGGCGTTCCCGTCGCATCTCAAGAGGAGGCGCTCTCCACAGGAAAGGCGAGAGGAACTCCAGCGTCGTGCCACCATTCCAAGAGGCCCCCAGATGTCTCAGTCCATTCCAGAGGAACCTGTTTTCCCTGCACTGCCTTGACGTTCAAGCCGAGGATCGACTCCCACCACGTGTGCACGTGGGACAGCCCTGTGGGAAAGCCTCGTGGGAAAGCCTCTAGGGAAAGCCACAGATCCCTTGATCCAGGCGATGGGAAGCGTGACACTGCTGCTACCGCTCTGGAGGAAAGCTCACGTGCATGCCCCCATTTGAGACGAGGACTTACTCCCTGGGAGACTCCAGAAGTACCCCAAGTTCCATGTCAGCACTGGAGAGGAATCCTCAGGTTCCGGCCCTGACTCCACACAAGGTCTTAGGCCCCGGCATCAAGGGAGAGGAATCCGAGAGGCCCCGAGGAACTCGCATGGCGACTGGCCTTTCCTGAGGCCACCAGAGCGAGTCCCTGAGGTCCTCATCTTATGTCGAGAACACCTGCCACAACTCGAGAAAATCCAGGAGGTTTTGCCCTCCAGGCGAGATGAGGCCCATTTCCACTGAGGCTTCTCAAAGCTTATCACATATAAGCTCTGGAACTTCCAAAGGTCCTTCACACCCTTGCTGCAACTCAAGAAGTTCCCCGACATCCCCGTCTCCACTCTAGAGGAAACACGAGGGTCCCGCCCACATCCAGCGGAGCCCCGTTTCCGCCTCCTAGCTCGAGATGAGGGATCCTTTCCCTGCTTGGTCGGGAAAGAATTCCCGGCGTTCCGGTCGCATCTCAAGAGGAGGCGCTCTCCACAGGAAAGGCGAGAGGAACTCCAGCGTCGTGCCACCATTCCAAGAGTCCCCCAGATGTGTCAGTCCGTTCCAGAGGAACGTATTTTCCCTGCACTGCCTCGACGTTCATGCCGAGCATCGACTCCCACCACGGTGGCACGTGGGACAGCCCTGTGGGAAAGCCTCGAGGAAAGCCACAGATCCCTTGATCCAGGAGATGGGAAGCGTGACACTGCTGCTACAGCTCTTGAGGAAAGCGCACGTGCATGCCCCCATTCGAGACGAGGACTTACTCCCCTGGGGAGACTCCAGACGTACCCCAAGATCCATGTCAGCACTGGAGAGGAATCCTCAGGTTCCGGGCCCGACTCCACACAAGGTCTTAGGCCCCGGCATCGAAGGGAGAGGCATCCCGAGAGGCCCCCGAGGAACTCGCATGGGGACTGGCCTTTCCGGAGGCCACCAGAGCAGGTCCTTGTGGTCCCCTTCATAAGTCGAGAGCACCTGCCGCAAGTCGAGATAATCCAGGAGGTTTTACCCTCCAGGCGTGATGAGGCCCATTTCCGCTGAGGCTTATCGAAGCTAATCACACCTAACCTCTGGAACTGCCAAAAGGTCCTTCACACGCTTGCTGTAACACAAGAAGTTGCCTGACATACCCATCTCCATTCTAGAAGAAGCACGAGGGTCCCGGCCACATCCAGAGGAGACCCGATTCCGCCTCGTAACTCGAGATGAGGGATCCTTTCCCTGCTTGTTCAGGAAAGAATTCTGGGCATTCCCGTCGCATCTCAAGAGGAGGCGCTCCCCACAGGAAAGGCGAGAGGAACTCCAGCGTCGTGCCACCATTCCAAGAGTCCCCAGATGTCTCAGTCCATTCTAGAGGAACCTGTTTTCCCTGCACTGCCTTGACTTTCACGTCGAGGATCGACTCACAACACGGTGGCACGTGGGACAGCCCTGTGGGAAAGCCTCGTGGGAAAGCCTCGTGGGAAAGCCTCGAGGGAAAGCCACAGATCCCTTGATCCAGGCGATGGGAAGCGTGACACTGCTGCTGCCGCTCTGGAGGAAAGCGCACGTGCATGCGCCCATTCGAGAAGCGGACTTACTCCCCTGGGGAGACTCCAGAAGTACCCCAAGATCCATGTGAGCACTGGAGAGGAATCCTCAGTTTCCGGCCCCGACTCCACACAAGGCCTTAGGCCCCGGCACCGTCGGGAGAGGAATCCCGAGAGGCCCCCGAGCAATTGGAATGGGGACTGGCCAGTCCTGAGGCCACCACAGCGGGTCCCTGAGGTCCCGTCGTAAGTCGAGAGCAGCTGCCGCAACTCGAGAAAATCCAGGAGATTCTCCCCTCCAGGCTAGATGAGGCCCATTTCCGCTGAGGCGTCTCGAGGCTAATCACATCTAATCTCTGGAACTTCCAAAGGGTCCTTCACACCCTTGCTGCAACTCAAGAAGGTCCCCGACATCCCCGTCACACCTCTAGAGGAAGCATGAGGGTCACCCCCACATCCAGAGGAGCCCCGTTTCCGCCTCGTAGCTCCAGATGAGGGATCCTTTCGCGGCTTGGTTGGGAAAGAATTCCCGGCGTTCCCGTCGCATCTCAAGTGGAGGCGCTCTCCACAGGAAAGGCGAGAGGAACTCCAGCGTCGTGCCACCATTCCAAGAGTCACCCAGATGTCTCAGTCCATTCCAGAGGAACCTGTTTTCCCTGCACTCCCTCGACTTTCACGCCGAGGATCGACTCACACCACGGTGGCACGTGGGAGAGCCCTGTGGGAAAGCCGCGTGGGAAAGCCTCGAGGAAAGCCACAGATCCCTTGATCCAGGCGATGGGAAGCGTGACACGGCTGCTACCGCTCGGGAGGAGAGCTCACGTGCATGCCCCCATTCGAGACGAGGACTTACTCCCTGGGGAGACTCCAGAAGTACCAAGATCCATGTCAGCACTGTAGAGGAATCCTCAGGTTCCGGCCCGCCTCCACACAAGGTCTTAGGCCCCGGCATCAAGGGAGAGGAATCCCGAGAGGCCCGCGAGCAACTCGCATGGGGACTGGCCTTTCCTGAGGCCACCAGAGCGGGTCCCTGCGGTCCCCGTCGTAAGCCGATAGCACCTGCCGCAACTCGAGAAAATCCAGGAGGTATTGCTCTCCAGGCGAGATGAGGCCCATTTCCGCTGAGGCTTCTCAAGGCTAATCACATCTAACCTCTGGAACTTCCAAAGGTCCTTCACACCCTTGCTGCAACTCAAGAAGTTCCCGACATTCCCGTCTCCACTCTAGAGGAAGCACGAGGTCCCGCCCACATCCAGAGGAGGCCCGTTTCAGACTCATAGCTCGAGATGAGGGATCCTTTCCCTGCTTGGTCGGGAAAGAATTCCCGGCGTTCCCGTCGCATCTCAAGAGGAGGCGCTCTCCACAGGAAAGGCGAGAGGAATTCCAGCGCCTGCCACCATTCCCAGAGTCCCCAGATGTCTCAGTCCATTCCAGAGGAACCTGTTTTCCCTGCACTGCCTCGACTTTCACGCCGAGGATCGACTCCCACCACGGTGGCACGTGGGACAGCCCTGTGGGAAAGCCTCGTGGGAAAGGCTCGAGGGAAAGCCACAGATCCCTTGATCCAGGCGATGGGAAGCGTGACACTGCTGCTACCGCTCTGGAGGAAATCGCACGTGCATGCCCCCATTCGAGGCGAGGACTTGCTCCCCTGGGGAGACTCCAGAAGTAGACCAAGATCCATTTCAGCATTGGAGAGGAATTCTGAGGTTCCGGCCTCGGCTCCACACAAGGTCTTAGGGCCCGGCATGGAAGGGAGAGGTATACCGAGTGGCCTGCGAGAAACTCGAATGGGGACTGGCCTTTCCTGAGGCCACCAGAGCGGGTCCCTGAGGTCCCCGACGTAAGTCGAGAGCACCTGCCACAACTCGAGAAAATCCAGGAGGTTTTGCCCTCTAGGCGAGATGAGGCCCATTCCTGCTGACGCTTCTCCAGGCTAATCACATCTAACCTCTGGAACTTCCAAAAGGTCTTTCACACCCTTGCTGCAACTCAAGAAGTTCCCCGACATCCCGTCTCCACTCTAGAGGAAGCACGAGGTCCCGCCCACATCCAGAGGAGCCCCATTTCCGCCTCCTAGCTCGAGATGAGGGATCCTTTCCCTGCTTGGTCGGGAAAGAATTCTGGGCGTTACCGTCGCACCTCAAGAGGAGGAGCTCTCCACAGGAAAGGCGAGAGGAACTCCAGCATCGTGCCACCATTCCAAGAGTCCCCCAGATGTCTCAGTCCATTCCAGAGGAACCTGTTTTCCCTGCACTGCCTCGACTTTCACGCCGAGGATCGACTCCCACAACGGTGGCACGTGGGACAGCCCTGTGGGAAGCCTCGTGGGAAAGCCTCGAGGGAAAGCCACAGATCCCCTGATCCAGGAGATGGGAAGCGTGACACTGCTGCTACAGCTCTTGAGGAAAGCGCAAGTGCATGCCCCATTCGAGACGAGGACTTACTCCCTGGGAGACTCCAGAAGTACCCCAAGATCCATGTCAGCACTGGAGAGGAATCCTCAGGTTCAGGCCCGACTCCACACAAGGTCTTAGGCCCCGGCATCGAAGGAGAGGAATCCGAGAGGCCCCGAGCAACTCGCATGGGGACTGGCCTTTCCTGAGGCCACCAGAGCGGGTCCCTGAGGTCCCGTCGTAAGTCGAGAGCACCTGCCGCAAGTCGAGAAAATCCAGGAGGTTTTGCCCTCCAGGCGAGATGAGGCCCATTTCCGCTGAGGCTTCTCGAGGCTAATCACATCTAACCTCTGGAACTTCCAAAGGTCCTTCACACCCTTGCTGCAACTCAAGAAGTTCCCGACATACCCGTCTCCGACTCGAGAGGAAGCACGAGGTCCCGGCCACATCCAGAGGAGCCCCGTTTCCGCCTCGTAGCTCGAGATGAGGATCCTTTCCTGCTTGGTAGGAAAGAATTCCCGGCGTTCCCGTCGCATCTCAAGAGGCGCTCTCCACAGGAAAGGCGAGAGGAACTCCAGCGTCGTGCCACCATTCCAAGAGTCCCCAGATGTCTCAGTCCATTCCAGAGGAACCTGTTTTCCTGCACTGCCTCGACTTTCACGCCGAGGATCGACTCCTAACACGGTGGCACGTGGGACAGCCCTGTGGGAAAGCCTCGTGGGAAAGCCTCAGGGAAAGCCATAGATCCCTTGATCCAGGCGATGGGAAGCGTGACACTGCTGCTACCGCTCTGGAGGAAAGCGCACGTGCATGCCCCATTCGAGACGAGGACTTACTCCCTGGGGAGACTCCAGAAGTACCCCAAGATCCATGGCACTGGAGAGGAATCCTCAGTTTCCGGCCCCGGACTCCACAAGGTCTTAGGCCCCGGCATGAGAGGAATCCCGAGAGGCCCCGAGCAACTCGCATGGGGACTGGCCAGTCCTGAGGCCACCACAGTGGGTCCCTGAGGTCCCCGTCGTAAGTCGAGAGCAGCTGCCGCAACTCGAGAAAATCCAGGAGGGTTTGCCCTCCAGGCGAGATGAGGCCAATTTCCACTGAGGCTTCTCGAGGCTAACACACCTAACCTCTGGAACTTCCAAAAGGTCCTTCACACCCTTGCTGCAACTCAAGAAGTTGCCTGACATACCCGTCTCCACTCTAGAGGAAGCACGAGGTCCCGCCACATCCAGAGGAGCCCCGTTTCCGCCTCGTAGCTCGAGATGAGGGATCCTTTCCTGCTTGGTCGGGAAAGAATTCCCGGCGTTCCCGTCGCATCTCAAGAGGAGCGCTCTCCACAGGAAAGGCGAGAGGAACTCCAGGTCGTGCCACCATTCCAAGAGTCCCCAGATGTCTCAGTCCATTCCAGAGGAACCTGTTTTCCCTGCACTGCCTCGACTTTGCCGAGGATCGACTCCCACCACGGTGGCACGTGGGACAGCCCTGTGGGAAAGCCTCGAGGAAAGCCACAGATCCCTTGATCCAGGCGATGGGAAGCGTGACACTGCTGCTACCGCTCTGGAGGAAAGCGCACGTGCATGCCCCATTCGAGACGAGGACTTACTCCCTGGGAGACTCCAGAAGTACCCCAAGATCCATGTCAGCACTGGAGAGGAATCCTCAGGTTCCGGCCCCGACTCCACACAAGGTCTTAGGCCCCAGCATCCAAGGAGAGGAATCCCGAGATGCCCCGAGCAACTCATGGGGACTGGCCTTTCCTGAGGCCACCAGAGCGGGTCCCTGAGGTCCCCGTCGTAAGTCGAGAGCACCTGCCGCAACTCGAGAAAATCCAGGAGGTTTTGCCCTCCAGGCGAGAGGAGGCCCATTTCCGCTGAGGCTTCTCGAGGGTAATCACATCTAACCTCTGGAACTTCCAAAGGTCCTTCACACCCTTGCTGCAACTCAAGAAGTTCCCGACATACCCATCTCCACTCTAGAGGAAGCACGAGGTCCCACCACATCCAGAGGAGCCCTGTTTCCGCCTCGTAGCTCGAGATGAGGATCCTTTCCCTGCTTGGTCAGGAAAGAATTCCCGGCGTTCCCGTCGCATCTCAAGAGGAGGCGCTCTCCACAGCAAAGGCGAGAGGAATTCCATGGTCGTGCCACCATTCCCAGAGTCCCCAGATGTCTCAGTCCATTCCAGAGGAACCTGTTTTCCCTGCACTGCCTCGACTTTCAGGCCGAGGATCGACTCCACCACGGTGGCACGTGGGACATCCCTGTGGGAAAGCCTCGTGGGAAAGCCTGGAGGAAAGCCACAGATCCCTTGATCCAGGCGTTGGGAAGCGTGACACTGCTGCTACCGCTCTGGAGGAAAGCGCACGTGCATGCCCCCATTTGAGACGAGGACTTACTCCCTGGGGAGACTCAGAAGTACCCCAAAGATCCATGCTCCAGCACTGGAGAGGAATCCTCAGGTTCCGGCCCTGACTCAACACAAGGTCTTAGGCCCCGGCATCGAAGGAGAGGCATCCGAGAGGCCCCCGAGGAACTCGCATGGGGACTGGCCTTTCCTGAGGCCACCAGAGCGGGTCCCTGAGGTCCCCGTCGTAAGTCGAGAGCACCTGCCGCAAGTCGAGAAAATCCAGGAGGTTTTGCCCTCCAGGCGAGTGAGGCCCATTTCCGCTGAGGCTTATCGAGGCTAATCACACCTAACCTCTGGAACTTCCAAAGGTCCTTCACACCCTTGCTGCAACTCAAGAAGTTCCCGACATACCCGTCTCCACTCGAGAAGAAGCACGAGGTCCCGGCCACATCCAGAGGAGCCCGTTTCCGCCTCGTAGCTCGAGATGAGGATCCTTTCCCTGCTTGGTAGGGAAAGAATTCCCGGCGTTCCCGTCGCATCTCAAGAGGAGGCGCTCTCCACAGGAAAGGCGAGAGGAACTCCAGCGTCGTGCCACCATTCCAAGAGACCCCCCCAGATATCTCAGTCCATTCCAGAGGAAACCGTTTTCCCTGCACTGCCTCGACTTTAAGCCGAGGATGGACACCCACCATGGCGGCACGTGGGACAGCCCTGTGGGAAAGCCTTGTGGGAAAGCCTCGAGGGAAAGCCACAGATCCTTGATCCACGCGCCGGAAGCGTGACACTGCTGCTACCGCTCTGGAGGAAGCGCGTGCATGCCCCCATTGGGACGAGGACTTACTCCCTGGGAGACTCCAGAAGTACCCCTAGATCCATGTCAGCACTGGAGAGGAATCCTCAGGTTCCGGCCCGCCTCCACACAAGGTCTTAGGCCCCGGAATCGAAGGAGAGGAATCCCGAGAGGACCTCGAGGAACTCGCATGGGGACTGGCCTTTCCTGAGGCCACCAGAGCGGGTCCCTGAGGTCCCCGTCGTAAGTCGAGAGCACCTGCCGCAACTCGAGAAAATCCAGGAGGTTTTGCCCTCCAGGCTAGATGAGGCCCATTTCCGCTGAGGCTTCTCGAGGCTAATCACATCTAACCTCTGGAACTTCCGAAAGGTCCTTCACACCCTTGCTGCAACTCAAGAAGTTCCCGACATCCCGTCTCCACTCTAGAGGAAGCACGAGGTCCCGCCCACATCCAGAGGAGCCCGTTTCCGCCTCGTAGCTCCAGAAGAGGGATCCTTTCCCTGCTTTGTGGGGAAAGAATTCCCGGCGTTCCCGTCGCATCTCAAGAGGAGGCGCTCTCCACAGGAAAGGCGAGAGGAACTCCAGGGTCGTGCCACCATTCCCAGAGTCCCCAGATGTCTCAGTCCATTCCAGAGGAACCTGTTTTCCCTGCACTGCCTTGACTTTCACGCCGAGGATCAACTCCCACCACGGTGGCACGTGGGACGGCCCTGTGGGAAAGCCTCGTGGGAAAGCCTTGTGGGAAAGCCTCGAGGGAAAGCCACAGATCCCTTGATCCACGCCACGGGAAGCGTGACACTGCTGCTACAGGTCGGAAGGAAAGCGCACGTGCATGCCCCCTTTCGAGACGAGGACTTACTCCCTGGGGAGACTCCAGAAATACCCCAAGATCCATGTCAGCACTGGAGAGGAATCCTCAGGTTCCGCCTCCGACTCAACACAAGGTCTTAGGCCCCGGCATCGAAGGAGAGGAATCCCGAGAGGCCCCGATGAACTCGCATGGGGACTGGCCTTTCCTGAGGCCACCAGAGCGGGTCCCTGAGGTCCCCGTCGTAAGTCGAGAGCACCTGCCGCAACTCGAGAAAATCCAGGAGGTTTTGCCCTCCAGGCGAGATGAGGCCCATTCTGCTGAGGCTTCTCGAGGCTAATCACACTAACCTCTGGAACTTCCAAAGGTCCTTCACACCCTTGCTGCAACTCAAGAAGTTCCCTGACATACCCGTCTCCACTCGAGAGGAAGCACGAGGTCCGCCCACATCCAGAGGAGCCCATTTCCGCCTCGTAGCTCGAGATGAGGATCCTTTCCTGCTTGGTCGGGAATGAATTCCCGGCGTTCCCGTCGCATCTCAAGAGGAGCTCTCCACAGGAAAGGCGAGAGGAACTCCAGCGTCGTGCCACCATTCCAAGAGTCCCCAGATGTCTCAGTCCATTCCACAGGAAACTGTTTTCCCTGCACTGCCTCGTCTTTCACGCCGAGGAATGACTCCCACCACGGTGGCACGTGGGACAGCCCTGTGGGAAAGCCTCGTGGGAAAGCCTCCAGGGAAAGCCACAGATCCCTTGATCCACGCGATGGTAAGCTTCACACTGCTGCTATCGCTCTTGAGGAAAGCGCACGTGCATGCCCCCTCTCGAGCCGGGAACTGCCTTCCCTGGGGAGACTCCAGAAGTACCCCAAGATCCATGTCAGCACTGGAGAGGAATCCTCAGGTTCCAGCCCCGACTTCACACAACGTCTTAGGCCCCGGTATCGACGGGAGAGGAATCCCAAGAGGCCCCCGAGCAACTCGCATGGGGACTGGCCTTTCCTGAGGCCACCAGAGGGGGTCCGTGAGGTTCCCGTCGTAAGTCAAGAGCACCTGCCGCAACTCGAGAAAATCCAGGAGGTTTTGCCCACCAGGGCGAGATGAGGCCAATTTCCGCTGAGGCTTCTCGAGGCTAACACACCTAACCTCTGGAACTTCCAAAGGTCCTTCACACCCTTGCTGCAACTCAAGAAGTTCCCGACATACCCGTCTCCACTCGAGTGGAAGCACGAGGTCCCGCCACATCCAGAGGAGCCCCGTTTCCGCCTCGTAGCTCGAGATGAGGATCCTTTCGCTGCTTTGTAGGAAAGAATTCTGGGCGTTCCCGTCGCAACTCAAGAGGAGCGCTCTCCACAGGAAAGGCGAGAGGAACTCCAGGGTCGTGCCACCATTCCAAGAGTCCCCAGATGTCTCAGTCCATTCCAGAGGAACCTGTTTTCCCTGCACTGCCTCGACTTTCGCGCCGAGGATCGACTCCCACCACGGTGACACGTGGGACAGTCCTGTTGGAAAGCCTCGTGGGAAAGCCTCGTGGGAAAGCCACAGATCCCTTGATCCAGGCGATGGAAGCGTGACACTGCTGCTACCGCTCGGGAGGAAAGCGCAAGTGCATGCCCCATTCGAGACGAGGACTTACTCCCTGGGAGACTCCAGAAGTACTCCAAGATCCATGTCAGCACTGGAGAGAATCCTCAGGTTCCGGCCCGCCTCCACACAAGGTCTTAGGCCCCGGCATCGAGGGAGAGGAATCCCGAGAGGCCCGCGAGCAACTCGCATGGGGACTGGCCTTTCCTGAGGCCACCAGAGCGGGTCCCTGAGGTCCCCGTCGTAAGCCGATAGCACCTGCCGCAACTCGAGAAAATCCAGGAGGTATTGCTCTCCAGGCGAGATGAGGCCCATTTCCGCTGAGGCTTCTCAAGGCTAATCACATCTAACCTCTGGAACTTCCAAAGGTCCTTCACACCCTTGCTGCAACTCAAGAAGTTCCGCGACATTCCCATCTCCACTCTAGAGGAAGCTCGAGGTCCCACCCACATCCAGAGGAGCCCGTTTCCGGCTAGGTCGAGATGAGGATCCTTTCCTGCTTGGTCGGAAAGAATTCCCGGCGTTCCGTCGCATCTCAAGTGGCGCTCTCCACAGGAAAGGCGAGAGGAACTCCAGCGCCTGCCACCATTCCCAGAGTCCCCAGATGTCTCAGTCCATTCCAGAGGAACCTGTTTTCCCTGCACTGCCTCGAACTTTCAGGCCTAGGATCGACTGCCAACACGGTGCGACGTGGGACATCCCTGTGGGAAAGCCCCTTGGGAAAGCCTGGAGGGAAAGCCACAGATCCCTTGATCCAGGCGTTGGGAAGCGTGACACTGCTGCTACCGCTCTGGAGGAAAGCGCACGTGCATGCCCCATTTGAGACGAGGACTTACTCCCCTGGGGAGACTCCAGAAGTACCCCAAGATCCATGTCAGCACTGGAGAGGAATCCTCAGGTTTTGGCCCCGACTCAACACAAGGTCTTAGGCCCCGTCATCGAAGGGAGAGGCATCCCGAGAGGCCCCCGAGCAACTCGCATGGGGACTGGCCTTTCCTGAGGACACCAGAGCAGGTCCTTGTGGTCCCCTTCGTAAGTCGAGAGCACCTGCCGCAAGTCGAGAAAATCCAGGAGGTTTTACCCTCCAGGCGTGATGAGGCCCATTTCCGCTGAGGCTTATCGAAGCTAATCACACCTAACCTCTGGAACTGCCAAAAGGTCCTTCACACCCTTGCTGTAACACAAGAAGTTGCCTGACATACCCATCTCCATTCTAGAAGAAGCACGAGGGTCCCGGCCACATCCAGAGGAGACCCGATTCCGCCTCGTAGCTCGAGATGAGGGATCCTTTCGCTGCTTGGTCAGGAAAGAATTCCCGGCGTTCCATCTCAAGAGGAGGCGCTCTCCACAGGAAAGGCGAGAGGATCTCCAGCGTCGTGCCACCATTCCAAGAGTCCCACAGAGGTATCAATCCATTCTAGAGGAACGTGTTTTCCCTGCACTGCCTCGACTTTCACTCCGAGGATTGACTACCACCACGGTGGCACGTGGGACAGCCCTGTGGGAAAGCCTCGTGGGAAAGCCTCGAGGAAAGCCACAGATCCCTTGATCCAGGCGATGGGAAGCGTGACACTGCTGCTACCGCTCTGGAGGAAAGCACGTGCATGCCCCCATTCGAGACGAGGTCTTACTCCCTGGGGAGACTCCAGAAGTACCCTAAGATCCATGTCAGCACTGGAGAGGAATCCTCAGGTTCCGGCCCTGACTCCACACAAGGTCTTAGGCCCGGCATCAAGGGAGAGGAATCCGAGAGGCCCCGAGCAACTCGCATGGGGACGGGCCTTTCCTGAGGCCACCAGAGCGGGTCCCTGAGGTCCCCGTTGTAAGTCCAGAGCACCTGCCGCAACTCGAGAAAATCCAGGAGGTTTTGCCCTCCAGGCGAGATGAGGCCCATTTCCGCTGAGGTTTCTCGAGGCTAATCACATCTAACCTCTGGAACTTCCAAAGGTCCTTCACACCCTTGCTGCAACTCAAGAAGTTCCCGACATACCCGTCTCCACTCGAGAGGAAGCACGAGGGTCCCGCCACATCCAGAGTAGCCCCGTTTCCGACTCGTAGCTCGAGATGAGGATCCTTTCCCTGCTTGTCGGGAAAGAATTCCCGGCGTTCCGTCCCCATCTCAAGAGGAGCGCTCTCCACAGGAAAGGCGGAGGAACTCCAGCGTCCTGCCACCATTCCAAGAGACCCCCAGATGTCAGTCCATTCCAGAGGAACCTGTTTTCCTGCACTGCCTCGACTTTCACGCCGAGGATGGACTCCACCACGGTGGCACGTGGGACAGCCCTGTGGGAAAGCCTTGTGGGAAAGCCTCGAGGAAAGCCACAGATCACTTGATCCACGCGCCGGAAGCGTGACACTGCTGCTACCGCTCTGGAGGAAAGCGCACGTGCATGCTCCCATTCGAGACGAGGACTGACTCCCTGGGGACTCCAGAAGTACCCCAAGATCCATGTCAGCACTGGAGAGGAATCCTCATGTTCCGGCCCGCCTCCACACAAGGTCTTAGGCACCGGAATCGAAGGAGAGGAATCCGAGAGGCCCCGAGCAACTCGCATGGGGACTGGCCTTTCCTGATGCCACCAGAGCGGGTCCCTGAGGTCCCTGTCGTAAGTCGAGAGCACCTGCCGAAACTCGAGAAAATCCAGGAGGTTTTGCCCTCCAGTCTAGATGAGGCCCATTTCCGCTTAGGCTTCTCGAGGCTAATCACATCTAAGCTCTGGAACTTCCAAAAGGTCCTTCACACCCTTGCTGCAACTCAAGAAGTTCCCGACATCCCGTCTCCACTCTAGAGGAAGCACGAGGTCCCGCCCACATCCAGAGGAGCCCGTTTCCGCCTCGTAGCTCGAGATGAGGATCCTTTCCTGCTTGGTGGAAAGATTTCGGCGTTCCGTCCCATCTCAAGAGGAGGCGCTCTCCACAGGAAAGGCGAGAGGAACTCCAGGGTCGTGCCACCATTCCAAGAGTCCCCCAGATGTCTCAGTCCAATCCAGAGGAACCTGTTTTCCTGCACTGCCTCGACTTTCATGCCGAGGATCGACTCCCACCACGGTGGCACTGCCCTGTGGGAAAGCCTCGTGGGAAAGCCTCGAGAAAGCCACAGATCCTTGATCCAGGATGGAAGCGTGACACTGCTGCTACAGCTCGGAGGAAAGCGCACGTGCATGCCTGAGACGAGGACTTACTCCCTGGGAGACTCCAGAAGTACCCCAAGATCCATGTCAGCACTGGAGAGGAATCCTCAGGTTCCGGCCCTGACTCCACACAAGGTCTTAGGCCCCGGCAGAAGTGAAGAATCGGCTCGCATGGGGACTGGCCTTTCCTGAGGCCACCAGAGAGGGTCCCTGAGGTCCCGTCGTAAGTCGAGCACCTGCCGCAACTCGAGAAAATCCAGGAGGTTTTGCCCTCCAGGCGAGATGAGGCCCATTTCTGCTGAGGCTTCGAGCTAATCACACCTAACCTCTGGAACTTCCAAAGGTCCTTCACACCCTTGCTGCAACTCAAGAAGTTCCCTGACATACCCGTCTCCACTGGAGAGGAAGCACGAGGGTCCCGCCACATCCAGAGGAGCCCCGTTTCCGCCTCGAAGCTCGAGATGAGGGATCCTTTCCCTGCTTGGTCGGGAATGAATTCCGGCGTTCCCGTCGCATCTCAAGAGGCGCTCTCCACAGGAAAGGTGAGAGGAACTCCAGCGTCGTGCCACCATTCAGAGTCCCAGATGTCTCAGTCCATTCCAGAGGAACCTGTTTCCCCGCACTGCCTCGACTTTCACGCCGAGGATTGACTCCCACCACGGTGGCACGTGGGACAGCCCTGTGGGAAGCCTCGTGGGAAAGCCTCGAGGGAAAGCAACAGATTCCCTGATCCAGGAGATGGGAAGCCTGACACTGCTGCTACAGCTCTTGAGGAAAGCGCACGTGCATGCCCCCATTCGAGACGAGGACTTACTCCCCTGGGGAGACCCCAGACGTACCCCAAGATCCATGTCAGCACTGGAGAGGAATCCTCAGGTTCCGGCCGACTCCACACAAGGTCTTAGGCCCCGGCATCAAGGGAGAGGAATCCCGAGAGGCCCCGAGCAACTCGCATGGGGACTGGCCTTTCCTGAGGCCACCAGAGCGGGTCCCTGAGGTTCCCGTCGTAAGTCAGAGCACCTGCCGCAACTCGAGAAAATCCAGGAGGTTTGCCTCCAGGCGAGATGAGGCCCATTTCCGCTGAGGCTTCTCGAGGCTAATCACACCTAACCTCTGGAACTTCCAAAGGTCCTTCACACCCTTGCTGCAACTCAAGAAGTTCCCGACATACCCGTCTCCACTCTAGTGGAAGCACGAGGGTCCCGCCACATCCAGAGGAGCCCCGTTTCCGCCTCGTAGCTCGAGATGAGGATCCTTTCCTGCTTGGTCGGGAAAGAATTCCCGGCGTTCCGTCCCATCTCAAGAGGAGGCGCTCTCCACAGGAAAGGCGAGAGGAACTCCAGGGTCGTGCCACCATTCCAAGAGTCCCCAGATGTCTCAGTCCATTCCAGAGGAACCTGTTTTCCCTGCACTGCCTCGACTTTGACGCCGAGGATCGACTCCCACCACGGTGGCACATGGGAAAGCCCATTGGGAAAGCCTCGTGGGAAAGCCACAGATCCCTTGATCCAGGCGATGGGGAGCGTAACTGCTGCTACCGCTCGGGAGGAAGCGCCGTGCATGCCCCCATTCGAGACGAGGACTTACTCCCTGGGGACTCCAGAAGCTCCAAGATCCATGTCAGCACTGGAGAGGAATCCTCAGGTTCCGGCCCGCCTCCACACAAGGTCTTAGGCCCCGGCATCAAGGAGAGGAATCCCGAGAGGCCCCGAGCAACTCGCATGGGGACTGGCCTTTCCTGAGGCCACCAGAGCGGGTCCCTGAGGTCCCCGTCGTAAGTCGATAGCACCTGCCGCAACTCGAGAAAATCCAGGAGGTTGCTCTCCAGGCGAGATGAGGCCCATTTCCGCTGAGGCTTCTCGAGGTAATCACTAACCTCTGGAACTTCCAAAAGGTCCTTCACACCCTTGCTGCAACTCAAGAAGTTCCCGACATACCCGTCTCCACTCTAGAGGAAGCACGAGGTCCCCACATCCAGAGGAGCCCGTTTCCGACTCGTAGCTCGAGATGAGGATCCTTTCCTGCTTGGTCGGGAAAGAATTCCCGGCGTTCCCGTCGCATCTCAAGAGCTCTCCACAGGAAAGGCGAGAGGAACTCAGCGTGCCACCATTCCAAGAGTCCCCAGATGTCTCAGTCCATTCCAGAGGAACCTGTTTTCCTGCACTGCCTCGACTTTCAGGCCGAGGATCGACTCCACCACGGTGCACGTGGGACAGCCCCTGTGGGAAAGCCTCGTGGGAAAGCCTCGGGAAAGCCACAGATCCCTTGATCCAGGCGTTGGGAAGCGTGACACTGCTGCTACCGCTCTGGAGGAAAGCACGTGCATGCCCCCATTTGAGACGAGGACTTACTCCCTGGGAGACTCCAGAAGTACCCCAAGATCCATGTCAGCACTGGAGAGGAATCCTCAGGTTTTGGCCCCGACTCAACACAAGGTCTTAGGCCCCGCATCGAAGGGAGAGGCATCCGAGGCCCCCGAGGAACTCGCATGGGGACTGGCCTTTCCTGAGGCCACCAGAGCGGGTCCCTGAGGCCGAGAGCACCTGCCGCAAGTCGAGAAAATCCAGGAGGTTTTGCCCTCCAGGCGTGAGGCCCATTTCCGCTGAGGCTTCTCGAGCTAATCACACCTAACCTCTGGAACTTCCAAAGGTCCTTCACACCCTTGCTGCAACTCAAGAAGTTCCCCGACATACCCGTCTCCACTCGAGAGGAAGCACGAGGTCCGGCCACATCCAGAGGAGCCCGTTTCCGCCTCGTAGCTCGAGATGAGGATCCTTTCCTGCTTGGTCGGAAAGAATTCTGGGCGTTCCTGTCGCATCTCAAGAGGAGGCGCTCTCCACAGGAAAGGCAAGAGGAACTCCAGCGTCGTGCCACCATTCCAAGAGTCCCACAGAGGTATCAATCCATTCTAGAGGAACCTGTTTTCCCTGCACTGCCTCGACTTTCACGCCGAGGATCGACTCCCACCATGGTGGCACGTGGGAAAGCCTCGTGGGAAAGCCTCAGGAGCGTGACACTGCTGCTACGGCTCTGGAGGAAAGCGCACGTGCATGCGCCCATTCGAGACGAGGACTTACTCCCCTGGGGCGACTCCAGAAGTACCCCAAGATCCATGTCAGCACTGGAGAGGAATCCTCAGGTTCCGGCCCGACTTCACACAAAGTCTTAGGCCCGGCATCGAAGGAGAGGAATCCGAGAGGCCCCCGAGGAACTCGCAAGGGGACTGGCCTTTCCTGAGGCCACCAGAGCGGTCCCTGAGGTCCCCATCGAAAGTCGAGAGCACCTGCCGCAACTCGAGAAAATCCCGGAGGGTTTGCCCTCCAGGCGAGATGAGACCCATTTCCGCTGAGGCTTCTCGAGGCTAATCACATCTAACCACTGGAACTTCCAAAGGGTCCTTCACACCCTTGCTGCAACTCAAGAAGTTCCCGACATCCCGTCTCCACTCTAGAGGAAGCACGAGGTCCGCCCACATCAGAGGCCCATTTCCGCCTCTAGCTCGAGATGAGGATCCTTTCCCTGCTTGGTCGGGAAGAATTCTGGGCGTTCCCGTTGCACCTCAAGAGGAGCTCTCCACAGGAAAGGCGAGAGAACTCCAGCGTCGTGCCACCATTCCAAGAGTCCCCAGATGTCTCAGTCCATTCCAGAGGAACGTATTTTCCCTGCACTGCCTCGACTTTCACGCCGAGGATCGACTCCCAACACGGTGGCACGTGGGACAGCCCTGTGGGAAAGCCTCGTGGGAAAGCCTCGAGGGAAAGCCACAGATCCCATGATCCAGGAGATGGGAAGCGTGACACTGCTGCTACCGCTCTGGAGGAAGCGCACGTGCATGCCCCCATTCGAGACGAGGACTTACTCCCTGGGGACTCCAGAAGTACCCCAAGATCCATGTCAGCACTGGAGAGGAATCCTCAGGTTCAGGCCCGACTTCACACAAAGTCTTAGGCCCCGGCATCGAAGGAGAGGAATCTGAGAGGCCCCCGAGCAACTCGCATGGGGACTGGCCTTTCCTGAGGCCACCAGAGGGTCTGAGGTCCCCGTCGTAAGTCGAGAGCACCTGCCGCAACTCGAGAAAATCCAGGAGGTTTGCCCCTCCAGGCGAGATGAGGCCAATTTCACTGAGGCTTCTCGAGGCTAACACACCTAACCTCTGGAACTTCCAAAGGTCCTTCACACCCTTGCTGCAACTCAAAAGTTCCCGACATACCCGTCTACTCTAGTGGAAGCACGAGGGTCCCGCCACATCCAGAGGAGCCCGTTTCCGCCTCGTAGCTCGAGATGAGGATCCTTTCCCTGCTTCGTAGGAAAGAATTCCCGGCGTTCCCGTCGCATCTCAAGAGCGCTCTCCACAGCAAAGGCGAGAGGAACTCCAGCATCGTGCCACCATTCCAAGAGTCCGCCAGAAGCCTCAGTCCATTCCAGAGGAACCTGTTTTCCCTGCACTGCCTCGACTTTGACGCCGAGGATCGACTCACACCACGGTGGCACATGGGAAAGCCCATTGGGAAAGCCTCGTGGGAACACCACAGATCCCTTGATCCAGGCGATGGGAAGCGTGACACTGCTGCTACCGCTCGGGAGGAAAGCGCACGTGCATGCTCCCATTCGAGACGAGGACTTACTCCCCTGGGGGACTCCAGAAGTACTCCAAGATCCATGTCAGCACTGGAGAGGAATCCTCAGGTTCCGGCCCCGCCTCCACACAAGGTCTTAGGCCCCAGCATCCAAGGGAGAGGAATCCCGAGATGCCCGCTAGCAACTCACATGGGGACTGGCCATTCCTGAGGCCACCAGAGCGGGTCCCTGAGGTCCCGGCCTGAAGTCGAGAGCACCTGCCGCAACTCGAGAAAATCCAGGAGGTTTTGCCCTCCAGGCGAGAGGAGGCCCATTTCCGCTGAGGCTTCTCTAGGGTAATCACACCTAACCTCTGGAACTTCCAAAGGTCCTTCACACCCTTGCTGCAACTCAAAAAGTTCCGCGACATTCCCATCTCCACTCTAGAGGAAGCACGAAGGTCCCACCCACATCCAGAGGAGGCCTGTTTCAGACTCGTAGCTCGAGATGAGGGATCCTTTCCGTGCTTGGTCGGGAAAGAATTCCCGGCGTTCCCGTCGCATCTCAAGAGGCGCTCTCCACAGGAAAGGCGAGAGGAACTCCATCGTGCCACCATTCCAAGAGTCCCCAGATGTCTCAGTCCATTCCAGAGGAACCTGTTTTCCTGCACTGCCTCGACTTTCAGGCCGAGGATCGACTCCAACACGGTGGCACGTGGGACATCCCTGTGGGAAAGCCTCGTGGGAAAGCCTCGAGGAAGCCACAGATCCCTTGATCCAGGCGGTGGGAAGCGTGACACTGCTACCGCTCTGGAGGAAGCGCACGTGTATGCCCCCATTTGAGACGAGGACTTACTCCCTGGGAGACTCCAGAAGTACCCCAAGATCCATGTCAGCACTGGAGAGGAATCCTCAGGTTCCGGCCCCGACTCAACACAAGGTCTTAGGCCCCATCATCAAGGAGAGGCATCCGAGAGGCCCCCGAGCAACTCGCATGGGGACTGGCCTTTCCTGAGGCCACCAGAGCGGGTCCTGGTCCCTTCGTAAGTCAGAGCACCTGCCGCAAGTCGAGAAAATCCAGGAGGTTTTGCCCTCCAGGCGAGATGAGGCCCATTTCCGCTGAGGCTTATCGAAGCTAATCACCTAACCTCTGGAACTTCCAAAGGTCCTTCACACCCTTGCTGCAACTCAAGAAGTTCCCGACATACCCGTCTCCATTCTAGAGGAAGCACGAGGGTCCCGGCCACATCCAGAGGAGCCCCGTTTCCGCCTCGTAACTCGAGATGAGGGATCCTTTCGCTGCTTGGTCGGGAAAGAATTCTGGGCATTCGAGTCCCATCTCAAGAGTAGGCGCTCTCCACAGGAAAGGCGAGAGGAACTCCAGCATCGTGCCACCATTCCAAGAGTCCCCCAGAAGTGTCAGTCCATTCCAGAGGAGACTGTTTCCCTGCACTGCCAAGACATTCACGCTGAGGATGGACTCCCACCACGGTGGCACGTGGGACAGCCCTTTGGGAAAGCCTTGTGGGAAAGCCTCGAGGAAAGCCACAGATCACTTGATCCACGCGCCGGAAGCGTGACACTGCTGCTAAGCTCTGGAGGAATGTGCACGTGCATGCCCCCATTGGAGACGAGGACTTACTCCCCTCGGGAGACTCCAGAAGTGCCCCAAGATCCATGTCAGCACTGGAGAGGAATCCTCATGTTCTGGCCCGCCTCCACACAAGGTCTTAGGCACCGGAATCGAAGGGAGAGGAATCCAGAGAGGCCCGCGAGCAACTCGCACGGGGACTGGCCTTTCCTGAGGCCACCAGAGCGGGTCCCTGAGGTCCCTGTCGTAAGTCGAGAGCACCTGCCGCAACTCGAGAAAATCCAGGCGGTTCTCCCCTCCAGTCTAGATGAGACCCATTTCCGCTTAGGCTTCTCAAGGCTAATCACATCTAAGCTCTGGAACATCCAAAAGGTCCTTCACACCCTTGCTGCAACTCAAGAAGTTCCCCGACATCCCCGTCTCCACTCTAGAGGAAGCACGAGGTCCCGCCCACATCCAGAGGAGCCCCGTTTCCACCTCGTAGCTCCAGATGAGGGATCCTTCCCTGCTTGGTCGGGAAAGAATTCCCGGCGTTCCCGTCCCATCTCAAGAGGAGGCGCTCTCCACAGGAAAGGCGAGAGGAACCTCAGGGTCGTGCCACCATTCCAAGAGTCCCCAGATGTCTCAGTCCAATCCAGAGGAAACTGTTTTCCCTGCGCTGCCTCGACTTTCATGCCGAGGATCGACTCCCACCACGGTGGCACGTGGGACTGCCCTGTGGGAAAGCCTCGTGAAAGCCTTGTGGGAAAGCCTGGAGGGAAAGCCACAGATCCCTTGATCCAGGAGATGGGAAGCGTGACACTGCTGCTACAGCTCGGGAGGAAAGCGCACGTACATTCCCCTCAAGAGCCGAGGACTTACTCCCCTGGGGAAACTCCAGAAGTACCCCAAGATCCATGTCAGCACTGGAGAGGAATCCTCAGGTTGCGACCCTGACTCCACACAAGGTCTTAGGCCCCGGACTAGAAGGTAGAAGCAGTCCCGAAAGCCCCCCGATGATCTCGCATGGGGACTGGCCTTTCCTGAGGCCACCAGAGCGGGTCCCTGAGGTACCAGCCATAAGTCGAGAGCACCTGCCGCAACTCGAGAAAATCCAGGAGGTTTTGCCCTCCAGGCGAAGTGAGGCCCATTTCTGCTGAGGCTTCTCGAAGCTAATCACACCTAACCTCTGGAACTTCCAAAAGGTCCTTCACACCCTTACTGCAACTCAAGAAGTTCCCTGACATACCCGTCTCCACTGGAGAGGAAGCACGAGGTCCCGCCCACATCCAGAGGAGCCCCATTTCCGCCTCCTAGCTCGAGATGAGGGATCCTTTCCCTGCTTGGTCGGGAAAGAATTCTGGGCGTTCCCGTCGCACCTCAAGAGGAGGAGCTCTCCACAGGAAAGGCGAGAGGAACTCCAGCGTCGTGCCACCATTCCAAGAGTCCCCAGATGTCTCAGTCCATTCCAGAGGAAAATTTTTCCCCCCACTGCCTCGACTTTCACGCCGAGGATTGACTCCCACCACGGTGGCACGTGGGACAGCCCTGTGGGAAGCCTCGTGGGAAAGCCTCCAGGAAAGCCACGGATCCCCTGATCCAGGAGATGGGAAGCGTGACACTGCTGCTACAGCTCTTGAGGAAAGCGCACGTGCATGCCCCCATTCGAGATGAGGACTTACTCCTCTGGGGGACCCCAGACGTACCCCAAGATCCATGTCAGCACTGGAGAGGAATCCTCAGGTTCCAGGCCCGACTTCACACAAAGTCTTAGGCCCCGGCATCGAAGGGAGAGGAATCCCAAGAGGCCCCCGAGCAACTCGCATGGGGACTGGCCTTTCCTGAGGCCACCAGAGGTGGTCCGTGAGGTTCCCGTCGTAAGTCAAGAGCACCTGCCGCAACTCGAGAAAATCCAGGAGGGTTTGCCCACCAGGCGAGATGAGGCCAATTTCCACTGAGGCTTCTCGAGGCTAACACACCTAACCTCTGGAACTTCCAAAGGTCCTTCACACCCTTGCTGCAACTCAAGAAGTTGCCTGACATACCCGTCACTACTCTAGTGGAAGCACGAGGGACACGGCCACATCCAGAGGAGCCCCGTTTCCGCCTCGTAGCTCGAGATGAGGGATCCTTTCGCTGCTTTCTAGGGAAAGAATTCTGGGCATTCCCGTCCCAACTCAAGGGAGGCGCTCTCCACAGCAAAGGCGAGAGGAACTCCAGCATCGTGCCACCATTCCAAGAGTCCGCCAGAAGCCTCAGTCCATTCCAGAGGAACCTGTTTTCCCTGCACTGCCTCGACTTTGACGCCGAGGATCGACTCACACCACGGTGGCATATGGGAAAGCCCATTGGGAAAGCCTCGTGGGAAAGCCTCGTTGGAAAGCCTCGTGGGAACGCCACAGATCCCTTGATCCAGGCGATGGGAAGCGTGACACTGCTGCTACCGCTCGGGAGGAAAGCGCACGTGCATGCCCCCATTCGAGACGAGGACTTACTCCCCTGGGGGACTCCAGAAGTACTCCAAGATCCATGTCAGCACTGTAGAGGAATCCTCAGGTTCCGGCCCCGCCTCCACACAAGGTCTTAGGCCCCAGCATCCAAGGGAGAGGAATCCCGAGATGCCCGCTAGCAACTCACATGGGGACTGGCCATTCCTGAGGCCACCAGAGCGGGTCCCTGAGGTCCCCGTCGTAAGTCGAGAGCACCTGCCGCAACTCGAGAAAATCCAGGAGGTATTGCTCTCCAGGCGAGATGAGGCCCATTTCCGCTGAGGCTTCTCAAGGCTAATCACATCTAACCTCTGGAACTTCCAAAGGTCCTTCACACCCTTGCTGCAACTCAAGAAGTTCCGCGACATTCCCATCTCCACTCTAGAGGAAGCACGAAGGTCCCACCCACATCCGGAGGAGGCCCGTTTCAGACTCGTAGGTCGAGATGAGGGATCCTTTCCCTGCTTGGTCGGGAAAGAATTCCCGGCGTTCCCGTCGCATCTCAAGTGGAAGCGCTCTCCACAGGAAAGGCGAGAGGAATTCCATCGCGTGCCACCATTCCCAGAGTCCCCCAGATGTCTCAGTCCATTCCAGAGGAACCTGTTTTCCCTGCACTGCCTCGAACTTTCAGGCCGAGGATCGACTGCCAACACGGTGCGACGTGGGACATCCCTGTGGGAAAGCCTTGGGAAAGCCTGGAGGGAAAGCCACAGATCCCTTGATCCAGGCGTTGGGAAGCGTGACACTGCTGCTACCGCTCTGGAGGAAAGCGCACGTGTATGCCCCCATTTGAGACGAGGACTTACTCCCTGGGGAGACTCCAGAAGTACCCCAAGATCCATGTCAGCACTGGAGAGGAATCCTCAGGTTCTGGCCCCGACTCAACACAAGGTCTTAGGCCCCATCATCGAAGGGAGAGGCATCCCGAGAGGCCCCCGAGCAACTTGCATGGGGACTGGCCTTTCCTGAGGCCACCAGAGCAGGTCCTTGTGGTCCCCTTCGTAAGTCGAGAGCACCTGCCGCAAGTCGAGAAAATCCAGGAGGTTTTACCCTCCAAAAGGTCCTTCACACGCTTGCTGTAACACAAGAAGTTGCCTGACATACCCATCTCCATTCTAGAAGAAGCACGAGGGTCCCGGCCACATCCAGAGGAGACCCGATTCCGCCTCGTAACTCGAGATGAGGGATCCTTACGCTGCTTGGTCAGGAAAGAATTCTGGGCGTTCCCGTGGCATCTCAAGAGGAGGCGCTCTCCACAGGAAAGGCAAGAGGATCTCCAGCGTCGTGCCACCATTCCAAGAGTCCCACAGAGGTATCAATCCATTCTAGAGGAACCTGTTTTCCCTGCACTGCCTCGACTTTCACTCCGAGGATTGACTACCACCACGGTGGCACGTGGGAAAGCCTCGTGGTAAATCCTCGTGGGTAAGCCTCGAGGGAAAGCCACAGATCCCTTGATCCAGGCGATGGGAAGCGTGACACTGCTGCTAAGCTCTGGAGGAATGTGCACGTGCATGCCCCCATTTGAGACGAGGTCTTACTCCCCTGGGGAGACTCCAGAAGTACCCTAAGATCCATATGAGCACTGGAGAGGAATCCTCATACTCAAGACCTGACACCACTCAATGTCTTAGGCCGCATCTTCTAAGGGAGAGGAATCACGAGAGGCCTCCCAGCAACTCGCATGGGGACGGGCCTTTCCTGAGGCCACCAGAGCGGGTCCCTGAAGTCCCCGTTGTAAGTCCAGAGCACCTGCTGCAACTCGAGAAAATCCAGGAGGTTTTGCCCTCCAGGCGAGATGAGGCCCATTTCTGCTGAGGTTTCTAGAAGCTAATCAAACATAACCTCAGGAACTTCCAAAAGGTCCTTCACACCCTTGCTGCAACTCAAGAAGTTCCCCGACATACACGTCTCCACTCTAGAGGAAGCACTAGGGTCCCGCGCACATCCAGAGTAGCCCCGTTTCCGACTCGTAGCTCGAGATGAGGGATCCTTTCACCGCTTTGTCGGGAAAGAATTCTGGGCATTCGAGTCCCATCTCAAGAGTAGGCGCTCTCCACAGGAAAGGTGGGAGGAACTCCAGCATCCTGCCACCATTCCAAGAGACCCCCAGAAGTGTCAGTCCATTCCAGAGGAGACTGTTTTCCCTGCACTGCCAAGACATTCACGCTGAGGATGGACTCCCACCACGGTGGCACGTGGGACAGCCCTTTGGGAAAGCCTTGTGGGAAAGCCTCGAGGAAAGCCACAGATCACTTGATCCACGCGCCGGAAGCGTGACACTGCTGCTACCTCTCTGGAGGAAAGTGCACGTGCATGCTCCCATTGGAGACGAGGACTTACTCCCCTCGGGAGACTCCAGAAGTGCCCCTGAATCCATGTCAGCACTGGAGAGGAATCCTCATGTTCTGGCCCGCCTCCACACAAGGTCTTAGGCACCGGAATCGAAGGGAGAGGAATCCAGAGAGGCCCGCGAGCAACTCGCATGGGGACTGGCCTTTCCTGAGGCCACCAGAGCGGGTCCCTGAGGTCCCTGTCGTAAGTCGAGAGCACCTGCCGCAACTCGAGAAAATCCAGGCGGTTCTCCCCTCCAGTCTAGATGAGACCCATTTCCGCTTAGGCTTCTCAAGGCTAATCACATCTAAGCTCTGGAACATCCAAAAGGTCCTTCACACCCTTGCTGCAACTCAAGAAGTTCCCCGACATCCCCGTCTCCACTCTAGAGGAAGCACGAGGTCCCGCCCACATCCAGAGGAGCCCCGTTTCCACCTCGTAGCTCCAGATGAGGGATCCTTTCCCTGCTTGGTCGGGAAAGAATTCCCGGCGTTCCCGTCCCATCTCAAGAGGAGGCGCTCTCCACAGGAAAGGCGAGAGGAACCTCAGGGTCGTGCCACCATTCCAAGAGTCCCCAGATGTCTCAGTCCAATCCAGAGGAAACTGTTTTCCCTGCGCTGCCTCGACTTTCATGCCGAGGATCGACTCCCACCACGGTGGCACGTGGGACTGCCCTGTGGGAAAGCCTCGTGTGAAAGCCTTGTGGGAAAGCCTGGAGGGAAAGCCACAGATCCCTTGATCCAGGAGATGGGAAGCGTGACACTGCTGCTACAGCTCGGGAGGAAAGCGCACGTACATTCCCCTCAAGAGCCGAGGACTTACTCCCCTGGGGAAACTCCAGAAGTACCCCAAGATCCATGTCAGCACTGGAGAGGAATCCTCAGGTTCCGACCCTGACTCCACACAAGGTCTTAGGCCCCGGACTAAAAGGTAGAAGCAGTCCCGAAAGCCCCCCGATGATCTCGCATGGGGACTGGCCTTTCCTGAGGCCACCAGAGCGGGTCCCTGAGGTACCAGCCATAAGTCGAGAGCACCTGCCGCAACTCGAGAAAATCCAGGAGGTTTTGCCCTCCAGGCGAAGTGAGGCCCATTTCTGCTGAGGCTTCTCGAAGCTAATCACACCTAACCTCTGGAACTTCCAAAAGGTCCTTCACACCCTTACTGCAACTCAAGAAGTTCCCTGACATACCCGTCTCCACTGGAGAGGAAGCACGAGGGTCTCTCCCACATCCAGAGGAGCCCCGTTTCTGCCTCGTAGCTCGAGATGAGGGATCCTTTCCCTGCTTGGTCGGGAAAGATTTCCCCGGGTTCCCATCGCATCTCAAGAGGAGGCGCTCTCCACAGGAAAGGCGAGAGGAACTCCAGGGTCGTGCCACCATTCCCAGAGTCCCCAGATGTCTCAGTCCATTCCAGAGGAACCTGTTTTCCCTGCACTGCCTCGACTTTTACGCCGAGGATCGACTCCTTCCACGGTGGCACGTGGGACAACCCTGTGGGAAAGACTCTTGGGAAAGCATCGTGGGAAAGCCTCGAAGGAAAGCCACAGATCCCATGATTGACGCGACGGAAAGCCTGACACTGCTGCTACATCCCGGGAGGAAAGCGCACGTGCATGCCCCCTCTGGAGACGAGGAGTGACTCCCCTGGGGAGACTCCAGAAGTACCCAAAGTTCCATGTCAGCACTGGAGAGGAATACTCAGGTTCCGGCCCGACTCACACAAGGTCTTAGGCCCCGGCATCGACGGGAGAGGAATCTTGAGAAACCCCCTAGCAACTCGCATGGTGACTGGCCTTTCCTGAGGCCACCAGAGGGGGTCCCTGAGGTCCCCATTGTAAGTCGAGAGCACCTGCCGCAACTCGAGAAAATCCAGGAGGTTTTGCCCTCCAGGCGAGAGGAGGCCCATTTCCGCTGAGGCTTCTCTAGGGTAATCACACCTAACCCCTGGAACTTCCAAAAGGTCCTTCACACCCTTGCTGGAACTCAAGAAGTTCCCCGACATACCCGTCTCCACTCTAGAGGAAGCACGATGGTCCCGGCCACATCCAGAGGAGCCCTGATCCCGCCTCGTAGCTCGAGATGAGGGATCCTTTCCCTGATTTGTTAGGAAACAATTCCCGGTGTTCCCGTCCCATCTCAAGAGTAGGCCCTCTCCGCGGGAAAGGCGAGAGGAACTCCAGGGTTATGCCACCATTCCCAGAGTCCCCAGATGTCTCAGTCCATTCCAGGGGAACCTGTTTTCCCTGCACTGCCTCGACTTTCATACCGAGGATCCACTCCCACCACGGTGGCACGTGGGACACCCCTGTGGGAACGCCACATGGGAAAGCCTGGAGGGAAATCCACAGATCCCTTGATCCACGCGACGGGAAGCATGACACTGCTGTTACCGCCCTGGAGGAAAGCGCACGTGAATGCCCCCTCTGGAGACGAGGACTGACTCCCCTGGGCAGACTCCAGAAGTACCCCAAATCCATGTCAGCACTGGGGAGGAATCCTCAGGTTCCGGCCCCGACTCCACACAAGGTCTTAGGCACCGGCATCAACTGGAGTGGAATCCCGAGAGGCCCCGAGCAACTCGAATGGGGATTGGATAGTCCTGAGGCCACCAGAGCAGGTCCCTTATGTCACCATCGTAAGACGACAGCACCTGCTGCAACTCGAGAAAATCCAGGAGGTTCTCCCCTCCAGGCGAGATTAGGCCCATTTCTGCTGAGGCGTCTCGAGGCTAAGCTCACCTAAAGTCTGGAACTTCGAAAGGGTCCTTCACACCCTTGCTGAAACTAAAAAGTTCCCCGATATATCCGTCTCCACTCGAGAGGAAGCACGAGGGTCCCGCCCACATCCATAGGAGCCCCTTTTCCGCCTCATAGCTCCAGTTTAGGGATCTTTCCGTACATCGTTGGGAAAAAATGCCCGGCATTACCGTCGCATCACAAGAGGAGGCGCTCTCAACAGGAAAGGCGAGAGGAACTCCAGGGTCATGCCACAATAACAAGAGTCCCCCAGATGTCTCAGTCCATTCCAGAGGTACCTCTTTTCCAGGCACTGTCTCGACTTTCACGCGGAGGATCGTCTCACACAATGGGGGTAATTGGGACCGCCCTGTAGGAAAGCCTCCTGGGTAAGCCTCGAGGGAAAGCCACAGATCCCTTGATCCAAGCTTCGGGAAGCAAGTCGCAACTGCTACAGCTCGGGAGGAAAGCGCAAGCGCATGCCCCCACTGCAGACCAGGTATGACTCCCCTGTGAAGTCGCCAGAAGTACCCCCAAGGTCCATGTCAGCACTGGAGAGGACGCCTGAGGCTCTGACCCCGACTCCACAGAAGGTCTTAGGACCCGGAATTGTCTTCAGAGGAATGCCGAGAGGCCCCATAGTTACTCGCATGGGGACTGGCCTTTCCTGAGGCAAACAGATCGCGTACTTGATGTCCCACTCATAACTTGAGAGCACCTCTCTCAACCCAGGAAAATCCAGGAGGTTCTCCCCTCCAGTCGAGATGAGGTCCATTTCCTCTGAGGCATCTCGAGGCTAATCACACTTAACCTCTGGAAATACGAAAGGGTCATTCACACCTTTGCTACAAATCAAGAAGTTCCCTGAGAGTCCCGTCTCCACTTTGGAGTAAAAACGAGGGTCAAGCCCACATTGAGAGGATCCCCTTTTCTGCATTTTTGCGGCCGATGAGTGACCCTTACACATCAGCTGAACTTTCGGGACTACTCTCCAGACCATGCCGAGGCCTAAGACCTGGTGTTGAGTAAGGGTCCAAATCTGATGATTCCCATGGAGGGGAGAACCTCCTGGATTTTCTAGAGTTGCGGCAGGTGGTCTCGACTTACGACGGGGACTTCAGGGACCCGCTCTGGTGGCCTCAGGAAAGGCCAGTCCCCATGCGCGTTGATAGGGGGCCTGTCGGGAATCCTCTCCCGTCCATTCCGGGGCCTAAGCCCTTGTGTGGGGTTGGGCCCGAACCTGAAGATTCCTCCCCAGTGCTGACATGGAACTTAGGGTAGTTCTGGACTCTCCCTAGGGGAGTCAGTCCTCGTCTGGAGTGGAGGCATGCACGTGTGCTTTCCTCCCGAGCGGTAGCAGCAGTGTCACGCTTCGCGTCACGTGGATCAAGGGATCTGTTGCTTTCCATCGATGCTTTCCCACGAGGCTTTCCCACAGGGCTGTCCCATGTGCCACCGTGGTATGAGTCGATCCTCGGCATGAAAATCGAGGCAGTGCAGGGAAAAAAGGTTCCACAGGAATGGACTGAGACATCTGGGCGACTCTTGGAATGGTGGCACGACCCTGGAGTTCCTCTCGCCTTTCCTGTGGAGAGTGCCTCCTCTTGAAATGCGACGGGAACACCGGGAAATCTTTCCCGACCAAACAGGGAAAGGATCCCTCATGTCGAGCTACGAGGCGGAAACGGGGATCCTCTGGATGTGGGCGGGACCCTTGTGCTTCCTCTAGAGTGGAGACGGGTATGTCGGCGAACTTCTTGAGTTGCAGCAACGGTGTGAAGTTCCCTTTGGAATTTCCAGAGGTTAGGTGTGATTAGCCTCGAGACACCTCAGCGGAAATGGGCCTCATCTGGCCTGGAGGGGAGAACCTTCTGGATTTTCTCGAGTTGTGGCAGGTGCTCTCAACTTTCGACGGGGACCTCAGGGACACGCTCTGGTGGCCTCAGGAAAGGCCAGTCCCCATGCGAGTTGCTCCCGGGCCTCTCGGGATTCCTCTCCCATCGATGCCGGGTCTAAGACCTGTGTGGAGTCGGGGCCGGAACCTGAGGATTCCTCTCCAGTTCTGACATGGATCTGGGGTACTTCTGGAGTCTCCCCAGGGTAGTCAGTCCTCGTGTGGAGTGGGGCATGCACGTGCGCTTTCCTCCCGAGGTGGAGCAGCAGAGTCACGCTTCCCGTCGTGTGGATCAAGGAATCTGTGGGTTTCCCTCGAGGCTTGCCCAGGAGGCTTTGCCCCGAGGCTTTCCTACATGGCTGTCCCACGAGCCACCGTGGTGTGAGTCAATCCTCGGCGTGAAAGTCGAGGCAGTGAAGGGAAAACAGGTTCCTCTGGAATGGACTGAGACATCTGGGGGACTCTTGGAATGCTGGCAGGACCCTGGAGTTCCTCTCGACTTTCATATGGAGAGCGACTCCTCTTGAGATGCAACGGAAACGCCGGGAATTCTATCCCAAACAATCAGGGCAAGGATCCCTCATCTCGAGCTACGAGGCGGAAACTGGGCTCCTCTGAATGTGGGCTTGACCCTCGTGCTTCCTCTCGAGTGGAGACGGTTATGTCCGGGAACTTCTTGAGTTGCAGCAAGGGTGTGAAGGATACTTTGGAAGTTCCAGAGGTTAGGTGTCATTAGCCTTGAGACCCCTCAGCGGAAATGGGCCTCATCTCGCCTGGAGAGGAGAACCTCCTGGATTTTCTCGAGTTGCGACAGGTGCTCTCAACTTACAACGGGGATCTCAGGGACCCGCTCTGGTGGCCTCAGGAAAGGCCAGTCCCCATGCAAGTTAATAGGGGGTCTCTCGGGATTCCTCTCCCGTCGATGCTGGGGCCTAAGACCATGTGTGGAGTCGGGGCCGGAACCTGAGGATTCCTTTCCAGTGTTGACATGGATCTTGGGGTACTTCTAGAATCTCCCCAGGGGAGTAAGTCCTCCTCTCGAATGGGGGCATGCATGTGCGCTTTCCTCCAGAGCGGTAGCAGCAGTGTCACGCTTCCCATCGCCTGGATCAAGGGATCTGTGGCTTTCCCTCGAGGTTTCCCAGGAGGCTTTCCCACGAGGCTTTCCCACAGGGCTGTCCCACGTGCCACCGTGGTGGGAGTCAATCCTCGGCATGAAAGTCGAGGCTGTGCAGGGAAAACAGGCTCCTCTGGAATAGACTGAGAAATCTGGGGGACCCTTGGTATGGTGGCCCGACCCTGGAGTTCCTCTCGCCTTTCCTGTGGAGAGCACCTCCTCTTGAGATGCGACGGGAACGCCCAGAATTCTTTCCCGACAATGCAGGGAAAGGATCCCTCATCTCGAGCTACGAGGCGGAAACGGGGATCCTCTGGATGTGGGCGGGACCCTCGTGCTTCTTCTCGAGTGGAGACGGGTCTGTCGGGGAACTTCTTGAGTTGCATCAAGGGTGTGAAGGACCCTTTGGAAGTTCCAGAGCTTAGATGTGATTAGCCTCGAGACGCCTCAGCGGAAATGGGCCTCATCTAGCCTGGAGGGCAAAACCTCCTGGATTTTCTCGAGATGCGGCAGGTGCTCTCTTCTTATGACTGTGACCTAAGGGACCCGCTCGGGTGGCCTCAGGACTGGCAAGTCCCCATTCGAGTTGCTCGGGGGCCTCTCGGGATTCTTCTCCTGTCGATGCCTGGGCCTAAGTCCTTGTGTGGATTCGGGGCCGGAACCTGAGGATTCCTTTCCAGTGCTGTCTTGGATCTTGGGGTACTTCTGGAGTCTCCCCAGGGGAGTCAATCCTCGTTTCGAGAGGGTGGATGCACGTTTGCTTTCCTCTCGAGCTGTAGCAGCAGTGTCACACTTCCCATCGCGTCGATCATGGGATCTCTGGCTTTCCCTCGAGGATTTCTCACGATGCTTTCCCACGAGGCTTTCCCACAGGTCTTTCCCACGTGCCACCCTGTTGTTAGTCAATCCTCGGCGTGAAAGTCGAGGCAGTGCAGGGAAAACAGGTTCCTCTGGAATGGACTGAGACATCTGGGGACTCTGGGAATGGTGGCACGACCCTGGAGTTCCTCTCGCCTCGTCTGTGGGAGCGCCTCCTCTAGAGATGCTCCGGGAACGCCGGGAATTCTTTCCCGACCAAGCGGGGAAAGGATCCCTCATCTCGAGCTACAAGGCGGAAACGGGGCTCCTCTAGATGTGGGCGGGACCCTCGTGCTTCCTCTAGAGTGGAGACGGGGATGTCGGGGAACTTCTTGAGTTGCAGCAAGGGTGTGAAGGACCTTGTGGAAGTTCCAGAGATTAGGTGTGATTAGCCTGGGGAAGCCTCAGCGGAAATGGTCCTCATCTCGCCTGGAGGGCAAAACCTCCTGGATTTTCTCGAGTTGCGGCAGGTACTCTCGACTTACAACGGGGCCCTCAGGGACCCGCTCTGGTGGCCTCAGGAAAGTCCAGTCCCCATGCGAGTTGCTCCAGGGCCTCTTGGGATGCCTCTCCGTTTGATTCCGGGGCCTAGACCTTGTGTGGAGACGGGGCCGGAACCTGAGGATTCCTCTTCAGTGCTGACATGGATCTGGGCTTACTTCTGGAGTCTCCCCAGGGGAGTAAGTCCTCGTCTCGAATGGGGACATGCTCGTGCGCTTTCCTCCAGAGCGGTAGCTGCAGTGTCACGTTTCCCGTCGCATGGATCAAGGGATCTGTGTCTTTCCCTCGAGGCTTTCCAACGAGGCTTTCCCACAGGGCTGTCTCACGTGCCACCGGGGTGGGAGTCGATCCTCGGCGTGAAAGTCGAGGCAGTGTAGGGAAAACAGGTTCCTCTGGAATGGACTGAGTCATCTGGGGGACTCTTGGAATGCTGGCAGGACCCTGGAGTTCCTCTCGACTTTCATATGGACAGCGATTCCTCTTGAGATGCGACGGAAACGCAGGGAATTCTATCCCAAACAATCAGGGCAAGGATCCCTCATCTCGAGCTACGAGGCGGAAACTGGGCTCCTCTGAATGTGGGCTTGACCCTCGTGCTTCCTCTCGAGTGGAGACGGGTATGTCGGGGAACTTCTTGAGTTGCAGCAAGGGTGTGAAGGATCCTTTGGAAGTTCCAGAGGTTAGGTGTGATTAGCCTTAGGACGCCTCAGCGGAAATGGGCCTCATCTCGCCCGGAGAGGAGAACCTCCTGGATTTTCTTGAGTTGCGACAGGTGCTCTCAACTTACAACGGGGATCTCAGGGACCCACTCTGGTGGCCTCAGGAAAGGCCAGTCCCCATGTAAGTTACTAGGGGGCCTCTCGGGATTCCTCTCCCATCGATGCCCGGGCCTAAGATCTTGTGTGGAGTTGGGGACGGAACCTGAGGATTCCTTTCCAGTGTTGTCATGGATCTTGGGGTACTTCTGGAGTCTCCCCAGGGGAGTCAGTCCTCGTCTCGAATGGGGGCATGCACGTGCGCTTTCCTCCAGAGCGGTAGCAGCAGTGTCACGCTTCCCATCGCCTGGATCAAGGGATCTGTGGCTTTCCCTCGAGGTTTCCCAGGAGGCTTTCCCACGAGGGTTTCCCTCAGGGCTGTCCCACGTGCCACCGTGGTGGGAGTCAATCCTCGGCATGAAAGTCGAGGCTGTGCAGGGAAAACATGTTCCTCTGGAATAGACTGAGACATCTGGGGGACCCTTGGTATGGTGGCCCGACCCTGGAGTTCCTCTCGCCTTTCCTGTGGAGAGCACCTCCTCTTGAGATGCGACGGGAACGCCCAGAATTCTTTCCCGACAATGCAGGGAAAGGATCCCTCATCTCGAGCTACGAGGTGGAAACGGGGATCCTCTGGATGTGGGCGGGACCCTCGTGCTTCTTCTCGAGTGGAGACAGGTATGTCGGGGAACTTCTTGAGTTGCATCAAGGGTGTGAAGGACCCTTTGGAAGTTCCAGAGCTTAGATGTGATTAGCCTCGAGACGCCTCAGCGGAAATGGGCCTCATCTAGCCTGGAGGGCAAAACCTCCTGGATTTTCTCGAGATGCGGCAGGTGCTCTCTTCTTATGACTGTGACCTAAGGGACCCGCTCTGGTGGCCTCAGGACAGGTCAGTCCCCATTCGAGTTGCTTGAGGGCCTCTCGGGATTCCTCTCCAGTCAATGCCGGGGCCTAAGTCCTTGTGTGGATTCGGGGCCGGAACCTGAGGATTCCTTTCCAGTGCTGTCTTGGATCTTGGGGTACTTCTGGAGTCTCCCCAGGGGAGTCAATCCTCGTTTCGAGAGGGTGCATGCACGTTCGCTTTCCTCTCGAGGTGTAGCAGCAGTGTCACGCTTCCCATCGCGTCGATCATGGGATCTGTGGCATTCCCTCGAGGATTTCTCACGATGCTTTCCCACGAGGCTTTCCCACAGGGCTGTCCCACGTGCCACCCTGGTGGGAGTCGATCCTTGGCGTGAAAGTCGAGGCAGTGCAGGGAAAAAAGGTTCCACTGGAATGAACTGAGACATCTGGGGGACTCTTGGAATGGTGGCACGACCCTGGAGTTCCTCTCGCTTTTCCTGTGGAGAGTGCCTCCTCTTGAAATGCGACGGGAACACCGGGAATTCTTTCCCGACCAAACAGGGAAAGGATCCCTCATCTCGAGCTACGAGGTGGAAACGGGGCTCCTCTGGATGTGGGCGGGACCCTCGTGCTTCCTCTAGAGTGGAGACGGGTATGTCGGCGAACTTCTTGAGTTGCAGCAACGGTGTGAAGTTCCCTTTGGAATTTCCAGAGGTTAGGTGTGATTAGCCTCGAGACGCCTCAGCGGAAATGGGCCTCATCTGGCCTGGAGGGGAGAACCTTCTGGATTTTCTCGAGTTGCGGCAGGTGCTCTCAACTTTCGACGGGGACCTCAGGGACACGCTCTGGTGGCCTCAGGAAAGGCCAGTCCCCGTGTGAGTTGCTCCCGGGCCTCTCGGGATTCCTCTCCCGTCGATGCCGGGTCTAAGACCTGTGTGGAGTCGGGGCCGGAACCTGAGGATTCCTCTCCAGTCCTGACATGGATCTGGGGTACTTCTGGAGTCTCCCCAGGGTAGTCAGTCCTCGTGTCGAGTGGGGCATGCACGTGCGCTTTCCTCCCGAGGTGTAGCAGCAGAGTCACGCTTCCCGTCATGTGGATCAAGGAATCTGTGGGTTTCCCTCGAGGCTTGCCCACGAGGCTTTGCCCCGAGGCTTTCCTACATGGCTGTCGGACGAGCCACCGTGGTGTGAGTCAATCCTCGGCGTGAAAGTCGAGGCAGTGCAGGAAAACAGGTTCCTCTGGAATGGACTGAGTCATCTGGGGGACCCTGGGAATGGTGGCACGACCCTGGAGTTCCTCTCGCCTTTCCTGTGGAGAGCGCCTCCTCTTGAGATGCGATGGGAAAGCCCATAATTATTTCCCGAACAAGCAGGGAAAGAATCCTTCATCTCGAGCTGGGAGGTGGAAACGGGGCTCCTCTGGCTGTAGGCGGCACCCTCGTGCTTCTTCTGAAGTGGAGACGGGTATGTCGGGAAACTTCTTGAGTTGCAGCAAGGGTGTGAAGAACGTTTTGAAGTTCCAGAGATTAGGTGTGATTAGCCTCGAGAAGCCTCAGCCAAAATGGGCCTCATCTCGCCTGGAGGGCAAAACCTCCTGGATTTTCTCGAGTTGAGGCACGTGCTCTCGACTTACGATGGAGACCTCAGGGACCCGCTCTGGTGGCATCAGGACGAACCAGTACCCATTCGAGTTGCTCGGGGGCCTCTCGGGATTCCTCTCCCTTCGATGCTGGGGCCTAAGACCTTGTGTGGAGTCGGGGCCAGAAACTGAGGATTCCTCTCCAGTGCTGACATGGCTCTTGGTGTACTTCTGGAGTCTCCCCAGGGGAGTCAGTCCATGTCTCGAGAAGGGGCATGCACGTGTGCTTTCCTCCCGAGCTGTAGCAGCTGTGTCACACTTCCTGTCGCGTCGATCATGGGATCTGTGGCTTTCCCTCGAGGATTTCCCACAGGGCTCTCCCACGTGCCACCGAGGTGGGAGTCGATCCTCGGTATGAAAGTCGAGGCAATACAGGGAAAACAGGTTCCTCTGGAATGGACTGAGACATCTCGGGGACCTTGGGAATGGTGGCACGACCCTGGAGTTCCTCTTGCCTTTCCTGTGGAGAACGCCTCCTCCTGAGATGCGACGGGAACGCCCAGAATTCTTTCCCGAAATAGCAGCGAAAGGATCCCTCATCTCGAGCTAGGAGGCGGAAAAGCGGCTCCTCTGGATGTGGGCGGGACCCTCGTGCTTCCTCTCGAGTGGAGACGGGTATGTTGGGGAACTTCTTGAGTTGCAATAAGGGTGTCAAGGACCCTTTCGAAGGTCCAGAGTTTAGTTTTGATTAGCCTCGAGATGCCTCAGCCAAATTGGGCCACATCTCGCCTGGAGGGGGGAACCTCCTAGTTTTTCTCGAGTTGCGGCTGGTGCTCTCGACTTACGACGGGGACCTCATGTACCGGCTCTGTTGGCCTCAGGAAAGGTCAGTCCCCATGCGAGTTGCTCGGTGGCCTCTCAGGATTCCTCGCACGTCGATGCCGCCGCCTAAGACCTTGTGTGGAGTCGAAGCAGAACCTGAGGATTACTCTCCCGTCCTGACATGGATCTTGGCGTACTTCTGGAGTCTCCCAAGGGGCGTCAGTTCTCGTCTCGAGTGGGGTCATGCACGTGTGCTTTCCTCCCGAGCAGTAGAAGCAGTGTCTTGCTTTCTGTCGTGTGGATCAAAGGATCTGTGTCTTTCCCTCGAGGCTTTTCCATGGGGCTTTCCCACATGGCTATTCCACGTGCCACCATGCAGTGCTGGGAAAATAGGAACCTCCTTCCCCACATAGGGGATACACTGTCCCCTTGGGCGTGTATCTCCGGGGCACTCGCGCTTGGGGGTTGCCCACGGATGTTGGCCTCAGGCTCCACATGAGAAAAGCCCCTAATGGCATTAGCTGCCGGTCCAGGCGCTGGCCCCTCAGGTCTCTGGCCGGAGCCTTGGGCTCCAGGCAACTCAAAGCCCTCGGGGCTGGTGCTCTGGGACTGCTGTAGGGAAAGGACGACAGGAGCCCACGGAGGAGTTGGGGAGGCGCAGGGGGCATATGGAGGCGAGGACAGCGTGGGATCTAGGTGGAGGCGCTGGAGAGAGCGTCCGTTGTCCCGGAATGCCTCGGAGGAGCCAGCGGGGGACAGTCCAGGCCCAGGGACCTGTGGTATGTGAAAAGGCGGGAAACCCCAGAACAAGGCAGGCTGGGAAAGGGGGCGTGGGCGGCCAATTCAAAGGGACCTAGGGGGCGTTTCCTGGGCGGTGAGCTCCCTTGGCACTGCTGAGGGCCCCTGATTGATCCACCCGGGGTTGATCCCACCATCCGCTGCGTGGGAGGCCACAAATCAAAGCCCCGAACTGCCCACCCACCCCGACGGGGATCTTGGTGATCCGGGGCACAGCTGTGCCCAGGAAAAGCCCACTCGCTCCACGGGACTCCGTCCAGGGTCTCTGCTTGGAAAGACGCCAGGGGCGGCCCCCTCCATCTACGAACCCAAACCCTATTGACATCAATGGGGGCGGAGACGCCTCCCGCTCTCCAAAGTCCTGGGCTGCTGGGTCCCCGCCCACTCGGCCAGCAGTCTGCAGCGCTCCCGTGTGCCTCTCCCACCATGGCTTCATCCGGCTCCTCCAGTACCTCAAGCGGTACGTTTGCCCTCGGTCCCTGGGGTCGGATCACGTCTCAGGGGATTTGCGGGTGGCCCGGGCAAGGGCTCTCGGCCCAGTTGTCGAGCCCCCCTCCCGCCCGAGAACGGCGGGGACCCATCGGCCAGGCCCGGGGTTCCCAGGCGTCAGGTGTGCCCAAAGTTGGAGGGCGTGGCATCGTTCGTTCATCTTGCTCCTTTGGCACACACATGGCTTCTCTGTTCTCTTTTCTGGGAAGACAGTGTTGTTTCAGGGGACGCGCTGCAGGGGTCGGGGGCCGGTGGGAGCGGGTGCTGTGCTGGGATGAGGCCCTTTATCCTTACATCTTCCTGTGGGAACGGGAGTCGGGAGCTCTGTGGCCTTGCCGCCTTCAGTGGCTTCCTCTGCACAGGGGCCTAGTGCCTTCTGCCTTCTGTCAGGCGTTACGGGGTTTGGGCTTCGCTTTGGTGGCCTTGGCCTTGGCCCTGGCCTGGGCCTTGGCCTTACCCTTGGCGTTGCCCTTGCCCTTGCCCTTGGCCTTGGGCTTGGCCTTCCCTAGGCCTTGTCCTTGGCCTTACCTTGTCCTTGCCCTTAAACTTCAACTTGACCTTGAACTTGACCTTGAACTTGACCTTGAACTTGACTTTGACCTTGAACTTGACTTTGACCTTGAACTTGATCTTGACTGTGACCTTGAACTTGACCTTGAACTTGAACTTGAACTTGACCAACAACGGGAGACCAGATTTGCGCAGAGCACCGGAGGTCCAGAGGCAGGGCCGTGTATCTCCCCTTCCCTTTGTGATCAGTGCAAAGACATTCCTAGCTGATAGCGGGAGTGCCCATGAAGAAGCAAGCAGTGGGAGTGTGTTTGACACGACTGTGTGCCTCAACTCCACAAGGGGCCTTTCCTCTCGAAGTAGGCCCCATGTCCCCTTGGGGAGGGTGTCATGCCTCTTTTCTCCACGCTGCCAAAGGGTGGAGCAAAGCTCGCTCTGTCAGAGGTACAAAAACAGCCATTGAATGGATTTTCAAGCTCTTGCTAGGCTGCACCCTTTCAGGGCCCACTTTACTGAAACAGGTGCTCTGTGGCCCCCGGTTGGGTATGCAGGTTCACAAACAGGGTGAGATCCTGTCCAAGCCAACAATTTTCCTGAAAGACCTAGGCTCACTAAAGCTCTCCTCCAGAGCAAAGGGGATAGAGGAGATGTATGGAGGAGTCTTTGCCTTTCCCTGTGAGTGTGGGGCTACTCCCTACGGCCCCAAGCTCAGGGATAACTGCCTCTAAGAAAGGAATGGCAAGAAGCGCTAATCTTGGAGGTTGGGACAGGGAGTTCGCAGCATGTGGGGAAAGAAAGACTTCTTTGGGGAAGAAGAGGCAACCACTGGGGGTGTGTTTGCAAGCCTCTATTTGGAAGGAACAGGTTTGCTTATACAACTCAAGACCTCCAGATCTGCTCAGAGGACTGAAGTTCCAGAGACAGGGCCATGTATCTCCCCATCCCTTTGAGATCCTTGCCAAGACATTCCTAGCAGATTGTCGGAGTGCCCATGAAGAAGCAAGCAGCGGGAGTGTCCTTGACATCACTGGCTGCCTACCTGGGCTCAGCTCCTCAAGGGGCCTTTCTCTCCTGGTAGGCCCTATGTCCCCTGTGGGAGAGGGTTGTGCCCTCTTCCCTCCACACTGCCAAAGGGTGGAGGTGGAGCAAACTCGTTCTCTCCGAGGTAAAAGAAAGACAAATTGGATGGATTTTTAAGCTCTTGCTATGCTGCACCCCTCCAGGACCCACTCGAGCAAAACAGGTGCGCTGTGGCCCCTTGGTCGGGTATGCAGGTTCACACACCGGGTGTGATCCCGTCAAAGCCAAGAATTTTCCTGACAGACCTAGGCTCACTAGAGCTCTCCTCCAGAGGAAAGGGGACAGAAAAGATGTGTGTGTGGAGGTGGCTCTGCCTTTCCAGGTCCCAATCTCAGGGATAACTGCCCCTAAGAAAGGAACTGCTGCTGCTGCTGCTGCTGCTGCTGCTGCTAAGTTGCTTCAGTCGTGTTCGACTCTGTGCAACGCCATAGACGGTAGCCCACTAGGCTCCCCTGTCCCTGGGATTCTCCAGGCAAGAACAGTAAGTGGCTTGCCATTGCCTTCTCCAATGCATGAAAGTGAAAATGAAAGTGCAGTCGCTCAGTCGTGTCCGACCCTCAGCGACCCCATGGACTGCAGCCTACCAGGCTTCTCTGTCCATAGGATTTTCTGAAAGGAACTGCAAGAAGCACTTTTCCAGGAGGCTGGGAAAGGGAGTTCGCAGGATGTGGGGAAAGAGAGCCTCCTTCGGGGAAGAATAGGCAGCCACTTGTTTTGTGTTGCAAACCTCTATTTGGAAGGAACAGGTTAGCTTATACAAAGGGAGACCTCCAGATCTGCTCAGAGGACCAAAGTTGCAGAGGCAGGTCGGTGTATTTTCCCTTCACTTTGCGATCCTTGCAAAGACATTCCTTGCTGATAGATGACGCAGCAAGGGCCTTTGAGACTGTTGTTTTCTTTCCTAGGTTCAAAGATTCCTTCAGTTCCTAATATAGATATCCTAGAAATTATATGACATCCGTGAAAATCTGATATGTCCTGGTCAAATGCTGTCAGTTATCATTCTAGTGATCATATTAAAGCATTTCAAGTCGCAGCAGTGACCAGATGACATTGTCAATTTCTATTTCATCAGGTTTTAACCATGTCCTCTATGGTTTCCCACTGATGCCTTTGCAGAAATACTGCTACTTCAAGATATATGGAAAATACTTTTTTTAAGCTTACTGATAATTTGTTTGTTTGTTTGTTTGTCTTCTGGTAAGCTGGTACCAGATGGAATAGACTAGGTTAAGAGAACAAAGTTTTCTTAGAATGCAATTTTTGATAACAGACTATGAGTTTCTCTACCTTTCATTGATTTATAATTGTTTTCATCATCTGTGTTTTTACTTCGGTAAAGTAAATAAGCCTTATTTAAGATTTTGATACATGTAGGATGGACTAAGGTTTCCCCACTCTTGCAAGTTCCCTTAACCCTTCAGATTCTTCTCGTGGGACCAAGATCTCACTTTCCTCCAGAGGGACAATCCAAGCTTTTTATCAGTTGATCTGCCCCTGACATCAGAGTCAAGTTGACCACGAGTTGGCCTATAATTTAGGCATGAAACTATGACTACATAAAGAAAAGGTGACTTTATGATTCAGGGATGGCCATGATATGCCTTGCACTTCAGAGAAATTGGGTTAAAATGATTTTTTTTTCTTCAAAACTGCACAGCCAGTTCTTTCAGCATATGCAATTGAAAACATCTAGTCATTAGGTCAGTTTTCATTCCAATCCCAAAGAAAGGCAATGACAAAGAATATTCAGCTGCTGCACAATTGCACTCGTCTCACACACTAGTAAAGCAATGCTCAAAATTCTCCAAGTTCACATGAACTGTGAACTTCCAGATGTTCAAGAGGGATTTAAAAAATGCAGAGAAACCAGAGATCAAATTGCCAACATCCACTGGATCAGTGAAAAAGCAAGAGAGTTCCAGAAAAAAAAAAACATCTATTTCTGCTTTATTGACAATGCCAAAGCCTTTGACTGTGTGGATCACAAGAAACTGGGAAAAATTCTGAAAGAGATGGGAATACCAGACCACCTGACCTGTCTCTTGAGAAACCTGTATGCAGGTCAGGAAGAAACAGTTCGAACTGGACATGGAACAACAGACTGGTTCTAAATAGGAAAAGGAACATGTCAAGGCTGTATATTGTCACCCTGCTTATTTAACTTATATGCAGAGTACAGCATGAGAAACACTGGGCTGGAGGAAGCACACGCTGGAATCAAGGTTGCTGGGAGAAATATCAATAATCTCAGATATTCAGATGACACCACCCTTATGGCAGAAAGTGAAGAAGAGCTAAAGAGTCTCCTGATGAAAGTGAAAGAGGAGAGTGAAAAGTTAGCTTAAAGCTCAGCATTCAGAAAACTACAATCATTGCATCCAGTCTCATCACTTCATGGCAAATAGATGGGAAAACATTGGAAACAGCAGCAGACTATTTTGGGGGGCTTGGAAATCACTGCAGGTGATGGCTGCCTCCATGAACTTAAAACATATTTATGACTTGGAAGAAAAGTGATGACCAAACTAGACAGCATATTAAAAAGCCGAGACGTTGCTTTGCCAACAAAGATCCTTCTGGTCAAGTCTATGGTTTTTCCATGTCAGGGATGGATATGAAAGATGTACTATAAAGAAAGTGACAGCTGAAAATGTGACGCTTTTGAACTGTGGTGTTGGAGAAGATGCTTGTAGGTCGCTTAGACTACAAGGAGACGCAACCACTCCATCCTAAAGGAAATCAGGTCTGAATATCCATTGGAAGGACTAATACTGAACCTGAAACTCCAATACTTTGGCCACTTGATGTGAAGAGCTGACTCACTTGGAAGTTGCTTTGATTTGCCTATGAGTGTGGGAGCCCTCCCTGGGCAAAGGGCCTCAGGGTCATTGCCACTGAATCATGACATGCAAGCAAGCGCATTCCAGCTGTGTGACATGCATGAAGCAGGAGACTGGGAAAACTGTCTTCCTTAGAGGAAGGAAAGTCATCCACAGAGAGTGTGTTTTCAGGCCTCTCTTTGCAGCAAGTGTTTTGCTTCTCAGACATCAGAGCTGCAGGCTTGCTCTGAGGGCCTCAATTCCGGAGTCAGGGCTGTGTGTCTCACTGCACTTTCCAAGCATTGCAGACACATTCCTAGGTTGGTGCAGTGCTTCCCATGAGAAAGAAGCCTCGGGAGTGTGTCTGAGCGGGCTGAGTGCCATGCTAGGGTCACCTAGTCGAGGGCACCTTGCACATCCAATGGGCCCCAGGCGAGTAGCTATGGACCGGCCCCTCGGTTGAGATATCCCAAAGCAGGGAACAAAGCTAGCTCTGTCAGAAGGAGGGAAACAGCAACGGGATGGATTTTCAAGCAGTTGCTAAGTCACACCACGTGAGGGCTCCGCAGGAAAGAAATGCGAATTTTGGCCTCTAGGCCCAGTATCCAGATGTGTGCACAGGATATTTTCCCCACAGGATCCAAGAATGTTCCAGACAGACCTAAGCTCACTAGCTCTCTCCTGCAGAGGAAATGAAATATTGTTGCTGAACCACGAAAAGATGCTGGGATTCTTGGCTTATGGAGGAGAAGAATTCAATCCAGCGCCCAAGACGAGGCTTGATTGCTCAGAGCTTTTGTGCAATCGAGTTTTATTCAAGTAGAAAGGAGATAGAGAAAGCTTCTGACAGAGACATCACAAGGGGCAGAAAGCGTACCCCCTTGCTAGTGTTAGTAATGGAGTTATATACTCTCCAATAAGTTATTACAACGAACAAAAGAATGTCTGGAGGTTGTACAGACTCACTAGACCTACTCCCATCATTTACATTTTAAGATAACAGGATTAGCCAGAAGGTTTTTCCAGAGACCGTCCTCAAGAAGGATGCATGATTGTTATATAATCCTAAGGAATGTAGAGGGAAAAAAAGTGTGTCCTTTCTTCCTCCTTGAGAATTCTAGACCCCTCTATCCTTGGGGACCCTCGAACTTCTTATAAACCTGCCTTGGCAATGACTCTCTCAGAAACATGATTGAACAGCTGTTTGGAGCTTCCTTTGACTTTCCCTGGGAGGGAGGGAGCCCTCCCTGAGCACAGGGCCTCAGGGGCCATGGCCAATGAAAACTAATCTCCCAGTAAGTGCTTTTCAGCCCTGTGTGACTCTCAGCCCACAGGAGGCTGAGAAAACTCTCTTCCTTGGAGGAAGGAAAGGCAGCCCAAGAGTGTGTTTTCAGGCCTGTATCTTGCAGCAAGTGTTTGGCTTGTTAGACATAAGACCTGCAGGCCTGCTCCAACAGACTCAATTCCAGAATCAGGGCCTTGTGTCTCCCTGCAGTTTCCTGGCCTCGCAAACACATTCCTAGGTGAGAGCAGCCCTGCCCATGGGGAAGCAGGCTGCGGGAGTGTGTCTGAGGGGGCCAGGTGCCATGCTGGGGTCACCTGGTCAAAAGCACCTTGCACCTCCAATGGACCCCAGGCAAGGAGTTGCAGGCCACCACCTTGCTTCTGAAATCCCAAAGTGGGGAGCAAAGCTCGCTCTGTCAGAGGGAAGAAAACAGCAACAGGATGGATTTTCAAGCAGTTGCTAGGCTGTACTGCGTTAGGGCTCCAAGGAAGAAAAATGCAAATGTTAGCCCCTACGACTGGTATCCAGGTGGGCTCCCAGGATGATTTCCCCGCAGGATCCAAGAACGTTCCAGACAGACCTGGGCTCACTAGCTCCCTCCTGCAGAGGAAACATGATAGAACAGCTGTTTGGAGGTTGCTTTGACTTCCCCTGGGAGGGTAGGATCCCTCCCTGGGTGCAGGGCCTCAGGGGCCATTGCCGCTGAGAAATGCCCTCTAAGCCAGACCTTTCCAGCCTTGTATGACTCAGCACGGAGGAGACTGGAAAAGCTATCTTCCTTGGAGGAAGGAAAGGCAGCCCCAGAGAGTGTGTTTTCACACCTGTATCTTGCAGCAAGCGTTTGCCGTCTCAGACGTCAGACCTCCAGGCCTGCTCCAACGGCCTCAGTTCCAGAGTCAGGGCCGTGTGTCTCCCTGCATTTTCTGAGCCTTGGGAACACATTCCTAGGTAAGAACAGTCCTGCCCATGGGGAAGGAGGCTGCGGGAGTGTGTCTGAGGGGGTCGGGTGCCATGCTGGGGTCCAATAGACCTGGTACCTCCAATAGACCCCAGGACAACAGCGGTGGGGCTCCCCCTGGCTTCCGAAATGCCAAAGCGAGAAGCAAAGCTAGCTCTATCAGAAGGAAGAAAAGAGCAATTAGATGGATGTTCAGGCTGTTGCTGGGCCGCACCACTTCAGGGTCCCCCCCCCCCCGAGAGGAACAGGCACCCTGTGGCCCCTAGGTCCGATATGCAGGTTAACACACAGGATGTGTCCCCATAGGAGCCAAGAATTTTCCTGACAGACCTAGGCTCACTAGAGCTCTCCTACAGGGCAAAAGGGATAGAGCAGACTGTGGATGTGACTCTGCCTTTCCCAGCGAGCATGGGGCCCTCCGTACGGCCCCGGGCTCCAGGGAAAATTGTCCCTGAAAAATGACCTCCAAGAAGCGCTTTTCCAGCAGGCTGGGATGCAGAGTTCACAGGATGTGGGGAAAGTGATCGTCCTTCAGGGAAGAAGAGGCAGCCGCCCAGTGTGTGTTTGCAAGCCTGTATTTGGAAGAAACTGGTTAGCTTCTTCAAGGGGAGACCTCCAGGTCTGCTCAGAGGACCGAAATTCCAGAGGCAGCACCATGCATCTCCCCTGTCCTTTCTGAGCCTTGGAAAGACATTCCTAGCTTATAGCGGTATTGCTCATGAAGAAGCAGGATGCAGGAATGTGTCAGACATGACTGGGTGCCTTCCTGGGTTCAGCTCCGTGAGGGGCCTTTCCACTCAAAGTAGGTCCCATGCCTCCTTGGGGAAGAAGTGGGGCCCGCTTGCCCCCAAATTGCCAAAGGCTGGAACAAAGCTAGTTCTATCAGAGGTAAGAAAAGAGCAATTGGATGGATGTGGAAGCTGTTGCTGGGCCGCACTGCTTCAGGCCCCCCACCCCTCCGGCCCCGAGAGAAACAGGCGCCCTGTGGCCCCTCGGTCCTGTATGCAGTTTCACACATAGAATGTGTCCCCATAGGAGCCAAGAATTTTCCTGACAGACCTAGGCTCACTAGAGCTCTCCTACAGAGCAAAGGGGATGGGACAGATGTGTGGCTGTGGCTCTGCCTTTCCCTGGGAGTGTGGAGCCGCTCCCTATGGCCCCGGGCTCCAGGGAAATTGCCCCTGAATAATGACCTCCAAGAAGCGCTTTTCCAACTGGCTGAGACGTGGAGTTCTCAGGATGCAGGAAAGCGAGTGTCCCTTCGGGGAAGCAAAGGCAGTCACCTGTTATCATTACTTACTAGAATAGTAGGTACCTTCTCTGGTTGGGCAGAGGCCTTCCCTACCTGATCTGAAAAAGAAAATGAAGTAGCTCGCTGATTTGAGAAATAATTCCCAGACTTGGGTTTCCAACCAGTATAGAATCCGACAATGGCCCTGTCTTTGTAGCCGCGTTAATTAACAGGTATGTGAAGCTCTAAATATCAGTGGAAATGACATACAGCATATAGGCCCCAGTGTTCTGGAATGGTGGAAAGAAACAACCAAACTCTTGCAGAGACTCTTTCAAAATGGATCATAGAGACTGACTGTACATGGATGGGCTTGCTTCTGGCAGACTTACTCATATTACGGGTAACTGCACGTTCCCATAGTTGTTGTCCTTATGAAATTTTCTATGGGAGAACCCCCCACCCCACAATGAGGCAGGTGTTAGCAGATTTGCCACAAGTAAGGAGGTGGGATTTCACAGCAGCTGGAACAATTAGGTAAGGTAATAAATCAGGTAACTAAGTTTGTGTAAAAAAAAATATCATTCCCCCTTGAGGAACAGATTCATGAATTTGTGCTCAGTGATCAGGTGTGGCTCAATGACTAGAAACACAATTCCTTGGCCTGACATCGGAAAGGTCCTTATACTGTGGTTTTAGCCACAATTCTGAAAGAGAAGGGAATACTAGACCACCTAACCTGCCTCTTGAGAAATATGCATGAAGGTCAGGAAGCAACAGTTAGAGCAGGACATGGAACAACAGACTGGTTCCAAAAAGGAAAAGGAGTATGTCAAGGCTGTATATTGTCACCCTGTTTATTTAACTTATATGCAGACTACATCATGAAAAATGCTGGGATGGAAGATACGTGAGCTGGAATCAAGATTGCCGGAAGAAATAGCAATAAACTTAGATATGCAGATGTCACCACCATTATGGCAGAATGGGAAGAGGAACGGGTATGTCGGGGAACTTCTTGAGTTGCAGCTAAGGTGTGAAGGACCCTTTCGAAGTTCCAGAGGTTAGGTGTGGTTAGTCTCGAGATGCCTCAGCGGAAATGGGCCTCATGTCGCCCGGAATGGAGAGGCTTCTGGATATTCCCAAGTTTCAGCAGGTGCTCTCGAGTTACGACGGGGATTTCAGGGACCCGTTCTGGCGGCCTCAGGAAAGGCCAGTCATCATGCGTGTTGCTAGGGGGCCTCTCGGGATTCCTCTCCCGTCGATGCCGGGTCCTAAGACCTTGTGTGGAGTCGCGGCCGGAACCAGAGGATTCCTCTCCACTGCTGACATGGATCTTGGGGCACTTCTGGAGTCTCCGCAGGGGAGTAGGTCCTCGTCTCGAATGGGGTCATGCACATACGCTTTCCTCCAGAGCGGTAGCAACAGTGTCACGCTTCCCGTCGCGTGGATCAAGGAATCTGTGGCTTTCCCCCGAGGCTTTCCCACGAGGCTTTGCCCCGAGGCTTTCCTACATGGCTGTCGGACGAGCCACCGTGGTGTGAGTCAATCCTCGGCGTGAAAGTCGAGGCAGTGCAGGGAAAACAGGTTCCTCTGGAATGGACTGAGACATCCGGGGGACTCTTGGAATGGCGGCACGATGCTGGAGTTCCTCTCGCCTTTGCTGTGGAGAGCGCCTCCTCTTGAGATGCGACGGGAATGCCCAGAATTCTTTCCCGACCAAGCAGGGAAAGGATCCCTCATCTCGAGCTACGACGCGGAAACGGGGCTCCTCTGGATGTGGCCGAGACCCTCGTGCTTCCTCTAGTGTGGAGACGGGTATTTCAGGGAACTTCTTGAGTTGTAGCAAGGGTGTGAAGGAACTTTTGGAAGTTCCAGAGGTTAGGTGTGATTAGCCACGAGAAGCCTCAGCGGAAAAGGGCCTCATCTCGCCTGGAGTGCAAAACCTCCTGGATTTTCTCGAGTTGGGGCAGGTGCTCTCGACTTACGACGGGGACCTCAGGGACCTGCTCTGGTGGCATCAGGAAAGGCCATTCCCCATTCGAGTTCCTCGGGGGCCTCTCGGTATTCCTCTCCCTTCCATGACGGGGCCTAAGACCTTGTGTGGAGTGGGGGCCGGAACCTGAGGATTCCTCTCCAGTGCTGACATGGATTTGGGGTACTTCTGGAGTCTCCCCAGGGGAGTAAGTCCTCCTCTCGAATGGGGGCATGCACGTGCGCTTTCCTCCAGAGCGGTAGCAGCAGTGTCACGCTTCCCGTCGCCTGGATCAAGGGATCGGTGGCTTTCCCTCGAGGCTTTCCCACGAGGCTTTCCCACGAGGCTTTCCCACAGGGCTGTCCCACGTGCACACGTGGTGGGAGTCGATTCTCGGCTTGAACGTCAAGGCAGTGCAGGGAAAACAGGTTCCTCTGGAATGGACTGAGACATCTGGGGGACTCTTGGAATCGTGGCACGACCCTGGAATTCCTCTCGCCTTTCCTGTGGAGAGCACCTCCTCTTGAGATGCGACAGGAACGCCCAGAATTCTTTCCCGACAATGCAGGGAAAGGATCCCTCATCTCGAGCTACGAGGCGGAAACGGGGATCCTCTGGATGTGGGCGGGACCCTCGTGCTTCTTCTCGAGTGGAGACGGGTCTGTCGGGGAGCTTCTTGAGTTGCAGCAAGGGTGTGAAGGACCCTTTGGAAGTTCCAGAGCTTAGATGTGATTAGCCTCGAGACGCCTCAGCGGAAATGGGCCTCCTCTAGCCTGGAGGGCAAAACCTCCTGGATTTTCTCGAGATGCGGCAGGTGCTCTCTTCTTATGACTGTGACCTAAGGGACCCGCTCTGGTGGCCTCAGGAAAGGCCAGTCCCCATGCGAGTTCCTCGGGGGCCTTTCGGAATTCCTCTCCCGCGATGCCGGGCCTAAGACCTTGTGTGGAGTCAGGGCCGGAACCTGAGGATTCCTCTCCAGTGCTGACATGGATCTTGGGGTACTTCTGGAGACTCCCCAGGGGAGTCAGTCCTCGTCTCGAATGGGGCATGCACTTGCGCTTTCCTCCAGAGCTGTAGCAGCAGTGTCACGCAGTCCGCCCGTGGATCATGGGATCTGTGGCTTTCCCTCGAGGATATCTCACGATGCTTTCCCACGAGGCTTTCCCACAGGGATGTCCCACGTGCCACCCTGTTGTTAGTCGATCCTTGGCGTGAAAGTCGAGGCAGTGTAGGGAAAACAGGTTCCTCTGGAATGGACTGAAACATCTGGGGGACTCTTGGAATGGTGGCACGACCCTGGAGTTCCTCTCGCCTTTTCTGTGGAGAGCGCCTCCTCTAGAGATGCGACGGGAACGCCAGGAATTCTTTCCCGACAAAGCAGGGAAAGGATCCCTCATCTCGAGCTACGAGGCGAAACGGGGCTCCTCTGGATATGGGCGGGACCCTCGTGCTTCCTCTAGAGTGGAGACGGTTATTTCAGGGAACTTCTTGAGTTGCAGCAAGGGTGTGAAGGACCTTTTGGAAGTTCCAGAGGTTAGGTGTGATTAGCCTTGAGAAGCCTCAGCGGAAATGGGCCTCATCTCGCCTGAAGGGCAAAACCTCCTGGATTTTCACGAGTTGCGGCAGGTGCTCTCGACTTTCGACGGTGACCTCTGGGACCCGCTCTGGTGGCCTCAGGAAAGGCCAGTCCCCATGCGAGTTGTTCGCGGGCCTCTCGGGATTCCTCTTCCTTCGATGCCGGGCCGGGCCTAAGACCTTGTGTGGGAGCGGGGCCGGAACCTGAGGATTCCTCTCCAGTGCTGACATGGATCTTGGGGTACTTCTGGAGTCTCCCCAGGGGAGTAAGTCCTCCTCTCGAATGGGGGCATGCACGTGCGCTGTTCTCCAGAGCGGTAGCAGCAGTGTCACGCTTCCCATCGCCTGGATCTAGGGATCTGTGGCATTCCCTCGAGGCTTTCCCACGAGGCTTTCCCACGTGGCTTCCCCACAGGGCTGTCCCACGTGCCACCGTGGTGGGAGTCCATCCTCCGCGTGAAAGTCGAGGCAGTGCAGGGAAAACAGGTTCCTCTGGAATGGACTGAGACATCTGGGGGACTCTTGGAATGGTGGCATGACGCTAGAGTTCCTCTCGCCTTTCATGTGGAGAGCGCCTCCTCTTGAGATGCGACGGGAATGCCCATAATTCTTTCCCGACCAAGCAGGGAAAGGATCCCTCATCTCGAGTTATGAGGCGGAAACGGGGCTCCTCTGGATGTGGGCGGGACCTCGTGCTTCCTCTAGAGTGGAGACGGGTATTTCAGGGAACTTCTTGAGTTGCAGCAAGGGTGTGAAGGACCTTATGGAAGTTCCAGAGGTTAGGTGTGATTAGCCTCGAGAAGCCTCAGCGGAAAAGGGCCTCATCTCGTCTGGAGGGCAAAACCTCCTGGATTTTCACGAGTTGCGGCAGGTGCTCTCGACTTACGACGGTGACTTCAGGGACCCACTCTGGTGGCCTCACGAAATTCCAGTCCCCATGCGAGTTGCTCGCGTTCCTCTCGGGGTTCCGCTCTGTTCGATGCCGAGGCCTAAGACTTTGTGTGGAGTCGGGGCCCGGAACCTGAGGATTCCTCTCCAGTGCTGAACTGGATCTTGGGATACTTCTGGAGTTTCCCCAGGGGAGTAAGACCTCGTCTCAAATGGGTGCACGCACGTGGGCTTTCCTCCAGAGCTGTAGCAGCAATGTCACGCTTCCCATCGCCTGTATCAAGGGATCTGTGGCGTTGCCTCGAGGCTTTCCCACGAGACTTTCCCACGAGTCTTTCCCACAGGGATGTCCCACGTGCCACCCTGGTGTGAGTCGATCCTCGGCGTGAAAGTCGTGGCAGTGCAGGAAAACAGGTTCCTCTGGAATGGACTGAGACATCTGGGGGACTCTTCGAATGGCGGCACAACGCTTGAGTTCCTCTCGCCTTTCCTGTGGAGAGCGCCTCCTCTTGAGATGCGACGGGAACGCCGGGAATTCTTTCCGGAAAAAGCCGGAAAAGGATCCCTCATCTCGAGCTATGAGGCGGAAACGGGGCTCCTCTGGATGTGGGCGGGACCCTTGTGCTTCCTCTAGAGTGGAGACGGGTATTTCAGGGAACTTCTTGAGTTGCAGCAAGGGTGTGAGGGACCTTTTGGATGTTCCATGGCTTAGATGTGATTAGCCTTGAGAAGCCTCAGCGGAAATGGGCCTCATCTTGCCTGGAGGGGAGAACCTCGTGGATTTTCTCCAGTTTCTTCAGGTGCTCCTGTCTTATGACGGTGACCTCAGGGACCCGCTCTGGTGGCTTTCAGGAAATGCCAGTCCCCATGCGAGTTGCTCGGGCGCCTCTCGGGTTTCCTCTCCCTTCCATGCCGGGGCCTAAGACCTTGTGTGGAGTCGGGGCCAGAAACTGAAGATTCCTCTCCAGTGCTGACAGGGATCTTGGAGTACTTCTGGAGTATCCACAGGGGAGTCAGTCTTCGTCTCGAGTGGGGGCATGCACTTGCGCTTTCCTCCCGAGCTATAGCAGCACTATCACGCTTCTCGTCGCGGGGATCATGGATCTGTGGCTTTCCCTCGAGGCTTCCCCACGAAACTTTCCCACAAGGCTGTCCCACGTGCCACCGTTGTGTGAGTCGATCCTCGGCGTGGAAGACGATGCAGTGCAGGGAAATAAGGTTCATCTGGAATGGACTGAGACATCTCGGAGACGCTTGGAATGGAGGCAGGACCCTGGAGTGCCTCTCGCCTTTCCTGTGGAGAGCGCCTCCTCTTGAGATGCGATGGGAACTCCGAGAATTCTTTCCCGACCAAGCAGCGAAAGGATCCCTCATCTCGAGCTACGAGGCGGAAACGAGGCTCCTCTGGATGTGGGCGGGACCCTCGTGCTTCCTCTAGAGTGGAGACGGGATGTCGGGAACTTCTTGAGTTGCAGCAAGGGTGTCAAGGACCTTGTGGAAGTTCCAGAGATTAGGTGTGATTAGCCTCGAGAAGCCTCAGCGGAAATGGGCCTCATCTCGCCTGGAGGGCAAAATCTCCTGGATTTTCTCGAGTTGTCGCAGGTGCTCTCTACTTACGACGGGGACCTCAGGGACAAGCTCTGGTGGCCTCAGGACAGGTCAGTCCCCATTCGAGTTGCTCGAGGGCCTCTCGGGAATCCTCTCCCGTCGATTCCGGGGCCTAAGTCCTTGTGTGGAGTCTGGGTCGGAGCCTGAAGGTTCCTCTCCAGTGCTGACATGGATCTTGGGGTATTTCTGGAGTCTCCCCAGGGGAGTCAGTCCTCGTCTCGAGAAGGGGCATGCACCTGCGCTTTCCTCCCGAGTTGTAGCAGCAGTGTCACGCATTCCACCTCGTGGATCAAAGGATCTGTGGCTTTCCTCGAGGCTTTCCCACGAGGCTTTCCCACAGGGCTGTCCCACGTGCACACGTGGTGGGAGTCGATCCTCGGCTTGAACGTCAAGGCAGTGCAGGGAAAATAGGTTCCTCTGGAATGGACTGACACATCTGGGGGACTCTTGGAATGGTGGCACGACCCTGGAGTTCCTCTCGCCTTTCCTGTGGAGAGCGCCTCCTCTTGAGATGCGACGGGAACGCCGGAATTCTTTCCCTACGAAACAGGGAAAGGATCCCTCATCTCGAGCTCAGAGGCGGAAACGGGGCTCCCCTGAATGTGTGCGGGACCCTCGTGCTTCCTCTCGAGTGGAGACGGGTGTGTCGGGGAACTACTTGAGTTGCAGCAAGGGTGTGAAGGACCCTTTGGAAGTTCCAGGGGTTAGATGTGATTAGCCTCGAGAAGCCTCAGCGGAAATGGGCCTCATCTCGCCTGGAGGGCAAAACCTCCTGGATTTTGTCGAGTTGCGGCAGGTGCTCTCGACTTACGACGGGACCTCAGGGACCCGCTCTGGTGGCCTCAGGAAAGGCCAGTCCCCATGCGAGTTCTTCGGGGGCTTCTCGGGATTCCTCTCCCGTCAATGCCGGGGCCTAAGACCTTGTGTGAACTCAGGGCCGGAACCTGAGGATTCCTCTCCAGTGCTGACATGGATCTTGGGGTACTTCTGGAGTCTCCCCAGGGGAGTCAGTCCTCGTCTCGAATGCGGGCATGCACTTGCGCTTTCCTCCAGAGCGGTAGCAGCAGTGTCACGCAGTCCGCCCCGTGGATCAAAGCATCTATGGCTTTCCCTCGTGTCTTTCCCACGAGGCTTTCCCACGTGGCTTTCCCACAGGGCTGTCCCACGTGCCACGTGGTGGGAGTCGATCCTCGGCTTGAACGTCAAGGCAGTGCAGGGAAAACAGGTTCCTCTGGAATGGACTGACACATCTGGGGGACTCTTGGAATGGTGGCATGACCCTGGAGTTCCTCTCGCCTTTCCTGTGGAGAGCGCCTCCTCTTGAGATGCGACGGGAACGCCGGGAATTCTTTCCCTACGAAACAGGGAAAGGATCCCTCATCTCGAGCTCGAGGCGGAAACGGAGCTCCCCTGGATGTGTTCGGGACCCTCGTGCTTCCTCTCGAGTGGAGACGGGTGTGTCGGGAACTTCTTGAGTTGCAGAAAGGGTGTGAAGGACCCTTTGGAAGTTCCAGGGGTTAGATGTGATTAGCCTCGAGAAGCCTCAGCGGAAATGGGCCTCATCTCGCCTGGAGGGTAAAACCTCCTGGATTTTCTCGAGTTGCGGCAGGTGCTCTCGACTTACGACGGGGACCTCAGGGACCCGCTCTGGTGGCATCAGGAAAGGCCAGTCCCCATGCGAGTTCCTCGGGGGCCTCTCGGAATTCCTCTCCCGTCGATGCCGGGGCCCTAAGACTTTGTGTGACTCGGGGCCGGAACCTGAGGAATCCTCTCCAGTGCTGACATGGATCTTGGGGTACTTCTGGAGTCTCCCCAGGGGAGTCAGTCCTCGTCTCGAATGCGGGCATGCACTTGCGCTTTCCTCCAGAGCGGTAGCAGCAGTGTCACGCAGTCCGCCCCGTGGATCAAAGCATCTATGGTTTTCCCTCGTGTCTTTCCCACGAGGCTTTCCCACGAGGCTTTCCCACAGGGCTGTCCGACGTGCACACGTGGTGGGAGTCGATCCTAGGCTTGAACGTCAAGGCAGTGCAGGGAAAACAGGTTCCTCTGGAATGGACTGACACATCTGGGGGACTCTTGGAATGGTGGCACGACCCTGGAGTTCCTCTCGCCTTTCCTGTGGAGAGCCTCCTCTTGAGATGCGACGGGAACGCCGGGAATTCTTTCCCAACGAAACAGGGAAAGGATCCCTCATCTCGAGCTCGGAGGCGGAAACGGGGCTCCCCTGGATGTGTTCGGGACCCTCGTGCTTCCTCTCGAGTGGAGACGGGTGTGTTGGGAACTTCTTGAGTTGCAGAAAGGGTGTGAAGGACCCTTTGGAAGTTCCAGGGGTTAGATGTGATTAGCCTCGAGAAGCCTCAGCGGAAATGGGCCTCATCTCGCCTGGAGGGCAAAACCTCCTGGATTTTCTCGAGTTGCGGCAGGTGCTCTCGACTTACGACGGGGCCTCAGGGACCCGCTCTGGTGGCCTCAGGAAAGGCCAGTCCCCATGCGAGTTCCTCGGGGCCTCTCGGAATTCCTCTCCCGCTGATGCCGGGGCCTAAGACCTTGTGTGAACTCAGGGCCGGAACCTGAGGATTCCTCTCCAGTGCTGACATGGATCTTGGGGTACTTCTGGAGTCTCCCCAGGGGAGTCAGTCCTCGTCTCGAATGCGGGCATGCACTTGCGCTTTCCTCCAGAGCGGTAGCAGCAGTGTCACGCAGTCCGCCCCGTGGATCAAAGCATCTATGGTTTTCCCTCGTGTCTTTCCCACGAGGCTTTCCCACGAGGCTTTCCCACAGGGCTGTCCCACGTGCACACGTGGTGGGAGTCGATCCTCGGCTTGAACGTCAAGGCAGTGCAGGGAAAACAGGTTCCTCTGGAATGGACTGACACATCTGGGGGACTCTTGGAATGGTGGCACGACCCTGGAGTTCCTCTCGCCTTTCCTGTGGAGAGCGCCTCCTCTTGAGATGCGACGGGAACGCCGGGAATTCTTTCCCTACGAAACAGGGAAAGGATCCCTCATCTCGAGCTCGGAGGCGGAAACGGGGCTCCCCTGGATGTGTTCGGGACCCTCGTGCTTCCTCTCGAGTGGAGACGGGTTTGTCGGGAACTTCTTGAGTTGCAGAAAGGGTGTAAAGGACCCTTTGGAAGTTCCAGGGGTTAGATGTGATTAGCCTCGAGAAGCCTCAGCGGAAATGGGCCTCATCTCGCCTGGAGGGCAAAACCTCCTGGATTTTCTCGAGTTGCGGCAGGTGCTCTCGACTTACGATGGGGCCCTCAGGGACCCGCTCTGGTGGCATCAGGAAAGGCCAGTCCCCATGCGAGTTCCTCGGGGCCTTTCGGAATTCCTCTCCCGCGATGCCGGGGCCTAAGACCTTGTGTGAACTGAGGGCCGGAACCTGAGGATTCCTCTCCAGTGCTGACATGGATCTTCGGGTACTTCTGGAGTCTCCCCAGGGGAGTCAGTCCTCGTCTCGAATGCGGGCATGCACTTGCGCTTTCCTCCAGAGCGGTAGCAGCAGTGTCACGCAGTCCGCCCCGTGGATCAAAGCATCTATGGTTTTCCCTCGTGTCTTTCCCACGAGGCTTTCCCACGAGGCTTTCCCACAGGGCTGTGCCACGTGCACACGTGGTGGGAGTCGATCCTCGGCTTGAACGTCAAGGCAGTGCAGGGAAAACAGGTTCCTCTGGAATGGACTGACACATCTGGGGGACTCTTGGAATGGTGGCACGACCCTGGAGTTCCTCTCGCCTTTCCTGTGGAGAGCGCCTCCTCTTGAGATGCGACGGAACGCCGGAATTCTTTCCCTACGAAACAGGGAAAGGATCCCTCATCTCGAGCTCGGAGGCGGAAACGGGGATCCCCTGGATGTGTTCGGGACCCTCGTGCTTCCTCTCGAGTGGAGACGGGTGTGTCGGGAGCTTCTTGAGTTGCAGAAAGGGTGTGAAGGACCCTTTGGAAGTTCCAGGGGTTAGATGTGATTAGCCTCGAGAAGCCTCAGCGGAAATGGGCCTCACCTCGCCTGGAGGGCAAAACCTCCTGGATTTTCTCGAGTTGCGGCAGGTGCTCTCGACTTACGACGGGGCCTCAGGGACCCGCTCTGGTGGCCTCAGGAAAGGCCAGTCCCCATGCGAGTTCCTCGGGGCCTTTCGGAATTCCTCTCCCGCTGATGCCGGGGCCTAAGACCTTGTGTGAACTCAGGGCCGGAACCTGAGGATTCCTCTCCAGTGCTGACATGGATCTTGGGGTACTTCTGGAGTCTCCCCAGGGGAGTCAGTCCTCGTCTCGAATGCGGGCATGCACTTGCGCTTTCCTCCAGAGCGGTAGCAGCAGTGTCACGCAGTCCGCCCCGTGGATCAAAGCATCTATGGTTTTCCCTCGTGTCTTTCCCACGATGCTTTCCCACGAGGCTTTCCCACAGGGCTGTCCCACGTGCACACGTGGTGGGAGTCGATCCTCGGCTTGAACGTCAAGGCAGTGCAGGGAAAACAGGTTCCTCTGGAATGGACTGACACATCTGGGGGACTCTTGGAATGGTGGCACGACCCTGGAGATCCTCTCGCCTTTCCTGTGGAGAGCGCCTCCTCTTGAGATGCGACGGGAATGCCGGGAATTCTTTCCCTACGAAACAGGGAAAGGATCCCTCATCTCGAGCTCGGAGGCGGAAACGGGGCTCCCCTGGATGTGTTCGGGAGCCTCGTGCTTCCTCTCGAGTGGAGACGGGTGTGTCGGGAACTTCTTGTGTTGCAGAAAGGGTGTGAAGGACCCTTTGGAAGTTCCAGGGGTTAGATGTGATTAGCCTCGAGAAGCCTCAGCGGAAATGGGCCTCATCTCGCCTGGAGGGCAAAACCTCCTGGATTTTCTCGAGTTGCGGCAGGTGCTCTCGACTTACGACGGGGCCCTCAGGGACCCGCTCTGGTGGCCTCAGGAAAGGCCAGTCCCCATGCGAGTTCCTCGGGGGCCTTTCGGAATTCCTCTCCCGCTGATGCCGGGGCCTAAGACCTTGTGTGAACTCAGGGCCGGAACCTGAGGATTCCTCTCCAGTGCTGACATGGATCTTGGGGTACTTCTGGAGTCTCCCCAGGGGAGTCAGTCCTCGTCTCGAATGCGGGCATGCACTTGCGCTTTCCTCCAGAGCGGTAGCAGCAGTGTCACGCAGTCCGCCCCGTGGATCAAAGCATCTATGGTGTTCCCTCGTGTCTTTCCCACGAGGCTTTCCCACAGGGCTGTCCCACGTGCACACGTGGTGGGAGTCGATCCTCGGCTTGAACGTCAAGGCAGTGCAGGGAAAACAGGTTCCTCTGGAATGGACTGACACATCTGGGGGCTCTTGGAATGGTGGCACGACCCTGGAGTTCCTCTCGCCTTTCCTGTGGAGAGCGCCTCCTCTTGAGATGCGACGGGAACGCCGGGAATTCTTTCCCTACGAAACAGGGAAAGGATCCCTCATCTCGAGCTCGGAGGCGGAAACGGGGCTCCCCTGGATGTGTTCGGGACCCTCGTGCTTCCTCTCGAGTGGAGACGGGTGTGTCGGGAACTTCTTGAGTTGCAGAAAGGGTGTGAAGGACCCTTTGGAAGTTCCAGGGGTTAGATGTGATTAGCCTCGAGAAGCCTCAGCGGAAATGGGCCTCATCTCGCCTGGAGGGCAAAACCTCCTGGATTTTCTCGAGTTGCGGCAGGTGCTCTCGACTTACGACGGGGCCTCAGGGACCCGCTCTGGTGGCCTCAGGAAAGGCCAGTCCCCATGCGAGTTCCTCGAGGGCCTTTCGGAATTCCTCTCCCGCTGATGCCGGGGCCTAAGACCTTGTGTGAACTCAGGGCCGGAACCTGAGGATTCCTCTCCAGTGCTGACATGGATCTTGGGGTACTTCTGGAGTCTCCCCAGGGGAGTCAGTCCTCGTCTCGAATGCGGGCATGCACTTGCGCTTTCCTCCAGAGCGGTAGCAGCAGTGTCACGCAGTCCGCCCCGTGGATCAAAGCATCTATGGTTTTCCCTCGTGTCTTTCCCACGAGGCTTTCCCACGAGGCTTTCCCACAGGGCTGTCCCACGTGCACACGTGGTGGGAGTCGATCCTCGGCTTGAACGTCAAGGCAGTGCAGGGAAAACAGGTTCCTCTGGAATGGACTGACACATCTGGGGGACTCTTGGAATGGTGGCACGACCCTGGAGTTCCTCTCGCCTTTCCTGTGGAGAGCGCCTCCTCTTGAGATGCGACGGGAACGCCGGGAATTCTTTCCCTACGAAACAGGGAAAGGATCCCTCATCTCGAGCTCGGAGGCGGAAACGGGGCTCCCCTGGATGTGTTCGGGACCCTCGTGCTTCCTCTCGAGTGGAGACGGGTGTGTCGGGAACTTCTTGAGTTGCAGAAAGGGTGTGAAGGACCCTTTGGAAGTTCCAGGGGTTAGATGTGATTAGCCTCGAGAAGCCTCAGCGGAAATGGGCCTCATCTCGCCTGGAGGGCAAAACCTCCTGGATTTTCTCGAGTTGCGGCAGGTGCTCTCGACTTACGACGGGGCCCTCAGGGACCCGCTCTGGTGGCCTCAGGAAAGGCCAGTCCCCATGCGAGTTCCTCGGGGGCCTTTCGGAATTCCTCTCCCGCTGATGCCGGGGCCTAAGACCTTGTGTGAACTCAGGGCCGGAACCTGAGGATTCCTCTCCAGTGCTGACATGGATCTTGGGGTACTTCTGGAGTCTCCCCAGGGGAGTCAGTCCTCGTCTCGAATGCGGGCATGCACTTGCGCTTTCCTCCAGAGCGGTAGCAGCAGTGTCACGCAGTCCGCCCCGTGGATCAAAGCATCTATGGTGTGTCTTTCCCACGAGGCTTTCCCACGAGGCTTTCCCACAGGGCTGTCCCACGTGCACACGTGGTGGGAGTCGATCCTCGGCTTGAACGTCAAGGCAGTGCAGGGAAAACAGGTTCCTCTGGAATGGACTGACACATCTGGGGGACTCTTGGAATGGTGGCACGACCCTGGAGTTCCTCTCGCCTTTCCTGTGGAGAGCGCCTCCTCTTGAGATGCGACGGGAACGCCGGGAATTCTTTCCCTACGAAACAGGGAAAGGATCCCTCATCTCGAGCTCGGAGGCGGAAACGGGGCTCCCCTGGATGTGTTCGGGACCCTCGTGCTTCCTCTCGAGTGGAGACGGGTGTGTCGGGAACTTCTTGAGTTGCAGAAAGGGTGTGAAGGACCCTTTGGAAGTTCCAGGGGTTAGATGTGATTAGCCTCGAGAAGCCTCAGCGGAAATGGGCCTCATCTCGCCTGGAGGGCAAAACCTCCTGGATTTTCTCGAGTTGCGGCAGGTGCTCTCGACTTACGACGGGGCCCTCAGGGACCCGCTCTGGTGGCCTCAGGAAAGGCCAGTCCCCATGCGAGTTCCTCGGGGCCTTTCGGAATTCCTCTCCCGCTGATGCCGGGGCCTAAGACCTTGTGTGAACTCAGGGCCGGAACCTGAGGATTCCTCTCCAGTGCTGACATGGATCTTGGGGTACTTCTGGAGTCTCCCCAGGGGAGTCAGTCCTCGTCTCGAATGCGGGCATGCACTTGCGCTTTCCTCCAGAGCGGTAGCAGCAGTGTCACGCAGTCCGCCCCGTGGATCAAAGCATCTATGGTGTGTCTTTCCCACGAGGCTTTCCCACGAGGCTTTCCCACAGGGCTGTCCCACGTGCACACGTGGTGGGAGTCGATCCTCGGCTTGAACGTCAAGGCAGTGCAGGGAAAACAGGTTCCTCTGGAATGGACTGACACATCTGGGGGACTCTTGGAATGGTGGCACGACCCTGGAGTTCCTCTCGCCTTTCCTGTGGAGAGCGCCTCCTCTTGAGATGCGACGGGAACGCCGGGAATTCTTTCCCTACGAAACAGGGAAAGGATCCCTCATCTCGAGCTCGGAGGCGGAAACGGGGCTCCCCTGGATGTGTTCGGGACCCTCGTGCTTCCTCTCGAGTGGAGACGGGTGTGTCGGGAACTTCTTGAGTTGCAGAAAGGGTGTGAAGGACCCTTTGGAAGTTCCAGGGGTTAGATGTGATTAGCCTCGAGAAGCCTCAGCGGAAATGGGCCTCATCTCGCCTGGAGGGCAAAACCTCCTGGATTTTCTCGAGTTGCGGCAGGTGCTCTCGACTTACGACGGGGCCCTCAGGGACCCGCTCTGGTGGCCTCAGGAAAGGCCAGTCCCCATGCGAGTTCCTCGGGGGCCTTTCGGAATTCCTCTCCCGCTGATGCCGGGGCCTAAGACCTTGTGTGAACTCAGGGCCGGAACCTGAGGATTCCTCTCCAGTGCTGACATGGATCTTGGGGTACTTCTGGAGTCTCCCCAGGGGAGTCAGTCCTCGTCTCGAATGCGGGCATGCACTTGCGCTTTCCTCCAGAGCGGTAGCAGCAGTGTCACGCAGTCCGCCCCGTGGATCAAAGCATCTATGGTTTTCCCTCGTGTCTTTCCCACGAGGCTTTCCCACGAGGCTTTCCCACAGGGCTGTCCCACGTGCACACGTGGTGGGAGTCGATCCTCGGCTTGAACGTCAAGGCAGTGCAGGGAAAACAGGTTCCTCTGGAATGGACTGACACATCTGGGGGACTCTTGGAATGGTGGCACGACCCTGGAGTTCCTCTCGCCTTTCCTGTGGAGAGCGCCTCCTCTTGAGATGCGACGGGAACGCCGGGAATTCTTTCCCTACGAAACAGGGAAAGGATCCCTCATCTCGAGCTCGGAGGCGGAAACGGGGCTCCCCTGGATGTGTTCGGGACCCTCGTGCTTCCTCTCGAGTGGAGACGGGTGTGTCGGGAACTTCTTGAGTTGCAGAAAGGGTGTGAAGGACCCTTTGGAAGTTCCAGGGGTTAGATGTGATTAGCCTCGAGAAGCCTCAGCGGAAATGGGCCTCATCTCGCCTGGAGGGCAAAACCTCCTGGATTTTCTCGAGTTGCGGCAGGTGCTCTCGACTTACGACGGGGCCCTCAGGGACCCGCTCTGGTGGCCTCAGGAAAGGCCAGTCCCCATGCGAGTTCCTCGGGGCCTTTCGGAATTCCTCTCCCGCTGATGCCGGGGCCTAAGACCTTGTGTGAACTCAGGGCCGGAACCTGAGGATTCCTCTCCAGTGCTGACATGGATCTTGGGGTACTTCTGGAGTCTCCCCAGGGGAGTCAGTCCTCGTCTCGAATGCGGGCATGCACTTGCGCTTTCCTCCAGAGCGGTAGCAGCAGTGTCACGCAGTCCGCCCCGTGGATCAAAGCATCTATGGTGTGTCTTTCCCACGAGGCTTTCCCACGAGGCTTTCCCACAGGGCTGTCCCACGTGCACACGTGGTGGGAGTCGATCCTCGGCTTGAACGTCAAGGCAGTGCAGGGAAAACAGGTTCCTCTGGAATGGACTGACACATCTGGGGGACTCTTGGAATGGTGGCACGACCCTGGAGTTCCTCTCGCCTTTCCTGTGGAGAGCGCCTCCTCTTGAGATGCGACGGGAACGCCGGGAATTCTTTCCCTACGAAACAGGGAAAGGATCCCTCATCTCGAGCTCGGAGGCGGAAACGGGGCTCCCCTGGATGTGTTCGGGACCCTCGTGCTTCCTCTCGAGTGGAGACGGGTGTGTCGGGAACTTCTTGAGTTGCAGAAAGGGTGTGAAGGACCCTTTGGAAGTTCCAGGGGTTAGATGTGATTAGCCTCGAGAAGCCTCAGCGGAAATGGGCCTCATCTCGCCTGGAGGGCAAAACCTCCTGGATTTTCTCGAGTTGCGGCAGGTGCTCTCGACTTACGACGGGGCCCTCAGGGACCCGCTCTGGTGGCCTCAGGAAAGGCCAGTCCCCATGCGAGTTCCTCGGGGGCCTTTCGGAATTCCTCTCCCGCTGATGCCGGGGCCTAAGACCTTGTGTGAACTCAGGGCCGGAACCTGAGGATTCCTCTCCAGTGCTGACATGGATCTTGGGGTACTTCTGGAGTCTCCCCAGGGGAGTCAGTCCTCGTCTCGAATGCGGGCATGCACTTGCGCTTTCCTCCAGAGCGGTAGCAGCAGTGTCACGCAGTCCGCCCCGTGGATCAAAGCATCTATGGTTTTCCCTCGTGTCTTTCCCACGAGGCTTTCCCACGAGGCTTTCCCACAGGGCTGTCCCACGTGCACACGTGGTGGGAGTCGATCCTCGGCTTGAACGTCAAGGCAGTGCAGGGAAAACAGGTTCCTCTGGAATGGACTGACACATCTGGGGGACTCTTGGAATGGTGGCACGACCCTGGAGTTCCTCTCGCCTTTCCTGTGGAGAGCGCCTCCTCTTGAGATGCGACGGGAACGCCGGGAATTCTTTCCCTACGAAACAGGGAAAGGATCCCTCATCTCGAGCTCGGAGGCGGAAACGGGGCTCCCCTGGATGTGTTCGGGACCCTCGTGCTTCCTCTCGAGTGGAGACGGGTGTGTCGGGAACTTCTTGAGTTGCAGAAAGGGTGTGAAGGACCCTTTGGAAGTTCCAGGGGTTAGATGTGATTAGCCTCGAGAAGCCTCAGCGGAAATGGGCCTCATCTCGCCTGGAGGGCAAAACCTCCTGGATTTTCTCGAGTTGCGGCAGGTGCTCTCGACTTACGACGGGGCCCTCAGGGACCCGCTCTGGTGGCCTCAGGAAAGGCCAGTCCCCATGCGAGTTCCTCGGGGCCTTTCGGAATTCCTCTCCCGCTGATGCCGGGGCCTAAGACCTTGTGTGAACTCAGGGCCGGAACCTGAGGATTCCTCTCCAGTGCTGACATGGATCTTGGGGTACTTCTGGAGTCTCCCCAGGGGAGTCAGTCCTCGTCTCGAATGCGGGCATGCACTTGCGCTTTCCTCCAGAGCGGTAGCAGCAGTGTCACGCAGTCCGCCCCGTGGATCAAAGCATCTATGGTTTTCCCTCGTGTCTTTCCCACGAGGCTTTCCCACGAGGCTTTCCCACAGGGCTGTCCCACGTGCACACGTGGTGGGAGTCGATCCTCGGCTTGAACGTCAAGGCAGTGCAGGGAAAACAGGTTCCTCTGGAATGGACTGACACATCTGGGGGACTCTTGGAATGGTGGCACGACCCTGGAGTTCCTCTCGCCTTTCCTGTGGAGAGCGCCTCCTCTTGAGATGCGACGGGAACGCCGGGAATTCTTTCCCTACGAAACAGGGAAAGGATCCCTCATCTCGAGCTCGGAGGCGGAAACGGGGCTCCCCTGGATGTGTTCGGGACCCTCGTGCTTCCTCTCGAGTGGAGACGGGTGTGTCGGGAACTTCTTGAGTTGCAGAAAGGGTGTGAAGGACCCTTTGGAAGTTCCAGGGGTTAGATGTGATTAGCCTCGAGAAGCCTCAGCGGAAATGGGCCTCATCTCGCCTGGAGGGCAAAACCTCCTGGATTTTCTCGAGTTGCGGCAGGTGCTCTCGACTTACGACGGGGCCCTCAGGGACCCGCTCTGGTGGCCTCAGGAAAGGCCAGTCCCCATGCGAGTTCCTCGGGGCCTTTCGGAATTCCTCTCCCGCTGATGCCGGGGCCTAAGACCTTGTGTGAACTCAGGGCCGGAACCTGAGGATTCCTCTCCAGTGCTGACATGGATCTTGGGGTACTTCTGGAGTCTCCCCAGGGGAGTCAGTCCTCGTCTCGAATGCGGGCATGCACTTGCGCTTTCCTCCAGAGCGGTAGCAGCAGTGTCACGCAGTCCGCCCCGTGGATCAAAGCATCTATGGTTTTCCCTCGTGTCTTTCCCACGAGGCTTTCCCACGAGGCTTTCCCACAGGGCTGTCCCACGTGCACACGTGGTGGGAGTCGATCCTCGGCTTGAACGTCAAGGCAGTGCAGGGAAAACAGGTTCCTCTGGAATGGACTGACACATCTGGGGGACTCTTGGAATGGTGGCACGACCCTGGAGTTCCTCTCGCCTTTCCTGTGGAGAGCGCCTCCTCTTGAGATGCGACGGGAACGCCGGGAATTCTTTCCCTACGAAACAGGGAAAGGATCCCTCATCTCGAGCTCGGAGGCGGAAACGGGGCTCCCCTGGATGTGTTCGGGACCCTCGTGCTTCCTCTCGAGTGGAGACGGGTGTGTCGGGAACTTCTTGAGTTGCAGAAAGGGTGTGAAGGACCCTTTGGAAGTTCCAGGGGTTAGATGTGATTAGCCTCGAGAAGCCTCAGCGGAAATGGGCCTCATCTCGCCTGGAGGGCAAAACCTCCTGGATTTTCTCGAGTTGCGGCAGGTGCTCTCGACTTACGACGGGGCCCTCAGGGACCCGCTCTGGTGGCCTCAGGAAAGGCCAGTCCCCATGCGAGTTCCTCGGGGCCTTTCGGAATTCCTCTCCCGCTGATGCCGGGGCCTAAGACCTTGTGTGAACTCAGGGCCGGAACCTGAGGATTCCTCTCCAGTGCTGACATGGATCTTGGGGTACTTCTGGAGTCTCCCCAGGGGAGTCAGTCCTCGTCTCGAATGCGGGCATGCACTTGCGCTTTCCTCCAGAGCGGTAGCAGCAGTGTCACGCAGTCCGCCCCGTGGATCAAAGCATCTATGGTTTTCCCTCGTGTCTTTCCCACGAGGCTTTCCCACGAGGCTTTCCCACAGGGCTGTCCCACGTGCACACGTGGTGGGAGTCGATCCTCGGCTTGAACGTCAAGGCAGTGCAGGGAAAACAGGTTCCTCTGGAATGGACTGACACATCTGGGGGACTCTTGGAATGGTGGCACGACCCTGGAGTTCCTCTCGCCTTTCCTGTGGAGAGCGCCTCCTCTTGAGATGCGACGGGAACGCCGGGAATTCTTTCCCTACGAAACAGGGAAAGGATCCCTCATCTCGAGCTCGGAGGCGGAAACGGGGCTCCCCTGGATGTGTTCGGGACCCTCGTGCTTCCTCTCGAGTGGAGACGGGTGTGTCGGGAACTTCTTGAGTTGCAGAAAGGGTGTGAAGGACCCTTTGGAAGTTCCAGGGGTTAGATGTGATTAGCCTCGAGAAGCCTCAGCGGAAATGGGCCTCATCTCGCCTGGAGGGCAAAACCTCCTGGATTTTCTCGAGTTGCGGCAGGTGCTCTCGACTTACGACGGGGCCCTCAGGGACCCGCTCTGGTGGCCTCAGGAAAGGCCAGTCCCCATGCGAGTTCCTCGGGGCCTTTCGGAATTCCTCTCCCGCTGATGCCGGGGCCTAAGACCTTGTGTGAACTCAGGGCCGGAACCTGAGGATTCCTCTCCAGTGCTGACATGGATCTTGGGGTACTTCTGGAGTCTCCCCAGGGGAGTCAGTCCTCGTCTCGAATGCGGGCATGCACTTGCGCTTTCCTCCAGAGCGGTAGCAGCAGTGTCACGCAGTCCGCCCCGTGGATCAAAGCATCTATGGTTTTCCCTCGTGTCTTTCCCACGAGGCTTTCCCACGAGGCTTTCCCACAGGGCTGTCCCACGTGCACACGTGGTGGGAGTCGATCCTCGGCTTGAACGTCAAGGCAGTGCAGGGAAAACAGGTTCCTCTGGAATGGACTGACACATCTGGGGGACTCTTGGAATGGTGGCACGACCCTGGAGTTCCTCTCGCCTTTCCTGTGGAGAGCGCCTCCTCTTGAGATGCGACGGGAACGCCGGGAATTCTTTCCCTACGAAACAGGGAAAGGATCCCTCATCTCGAGCTCGGAGGCGGAAACGGGGCTCCCCTGGATGTGTTCGGGACCCTCGTGCTTCCTCTCGAGTGGAGACGGGTGTGTCGGGAACTTCTTGAGTTGCAGAAAGGGTGTGAAGGACCCTTTGGAAGTTCCAGGGGTTAGATGTGATTAGCCTCGAGAAGCCTCAGCGGAAATGGGCCTCATCTCGCCTGGAGGGCAAAACCTCCTGGATTTTCTCGAGTTGCGGCAGGTGCTCTCGACTTACGACGGGGCCCTCAGGGACCCGCTCTGGTGGCCTCAGGAAAGGCCAGTCCCCATGCGAGTTCCTCGGGGCCTTTCGGAATTCCTCTCCCGCTGATGCCGGGGCCTAAGACCTTGTGTGAACTCAGGGCCGGAACCTGAGGATTCCTCTCCAGTGCTGACATGGATCTTGGGGTACTTCTGGAGTCTCCCCAGGGGAGTCAGTCCTCGTCTCGAATGCGGGCATGCACTTGCGCTTTCCTCCAGAGCGGTAGCAGCAGTGTCACGCAGTCCGCCCCGTGGATCAAAGCATCTATGGTTTTCCCTCGTGTCTTTCCCACGAGGCTTTCCCACGAGGCTTTCCCACAGGGCTGTCCCACGTGCACACGTGGTGGGAGTCGATCCTCGGCTTGAACGTCAAGGCAGTGCAGGGAAAACAGGTTCCTCTGGAATGGACTGACACATCTGGGGGACTCTTGGAATGGTGGCACGACCCTGGAGTTCCTCTCGCCTTTCCTGTGGAGAGCGCCTCCTCTTGAGATGCGACGGGAACGCCGGGAATTCTTTCCCTACGAAACAGGGAAAGGATCCCTCATCTCGAGCTCGGAGGCGGAAACGGGGCTCCCCTGGATGTGTTCGGGACCCTCGTGCTTCCTCTCGAGTGGAGACGGGTGTGTCGGGAACTTCTTGAGTTGCAGAAAGGGTGTGAAGGACCCTTTGGAAGTTCCAGGGGTTAGATGTGATTAGCCTCGAGAAGCCTCAGCGGAAATGGGCCTCATCTCGCCTGGAGGGCAAAACCTCCTGGATTTTCTCGAGTTGCGGCAGGTGCTCTCGACTTACGACGGGGCCCTCAGGGACCCGCTCTGGTGGCCTCAGGAAAGGCCAGTCCCCATGCGAGTTCCTCGGGGCCTTTCGGAATTCCTCTCCCGCTGATGCCGGGGCCTAAGACCTTGTGTGAACTCAGGGCCGGAACCTGAGGATTCCTCTCCAGTGCTGACATGGATCTTGGGGTACTTCTGGAGTCTCCCCAGGGGAGTCAGTCCTCGTCTCGAATGCGGGCATGCACTTGCGCTTTCCTCCAGAGCGGTAGCAGCAGTGTCACGCAGTCCGCCCCGTGGATCAAAGCATCTATGGTTTTCCCTCGTGTCTTTCCCACGAGGCTTTCCCACGAGGCTTTCCCACAGGGCTGTCCCACGTGCACACGTGGTGGGAGTCGATCCTCGGCTTGAACGTCAAGGCAGTGCAGGGAAAACAGGTTCCTCTGGAATGGACTGACACATCTGGGGGACTCTTGGAATGGTGGCACGACCCTGGAGTTCCTCTCGCCTTTCCTGTGGAGAGCGCCTCCTCTTGAGATGCGACGGGAACGCCGGGAATTCTTTCCCTACGAAACAGGGAAAGGATCCCTCATCTCGAGCTCGGAGGCGGAAACGGGGCTCCCCTGGATGTGTTCGGGACCCTCGTGCTTCCTCTCGAGTGGAGACGGGTGTGTCGGGAACTTCTTGAGTTGCAGAAAGGGTGTGAAGGACCCTTTGGAAGTTCCAGGGGTTAGATGTGATTAGCCTCGAGAAGCCTCAGCGGAAATGGGCCTCATCTCGCCTGGAGGGCAAAACCTCCTGGATTTTCTCGAGTTGCGGCAGGTGCTCTCGACTTACGACGGGGCCCTCAGGGACCCGCTCTGGTGGCCTCAGGAAAGGCCAGTCCCCATGCGAGTTCCTCGGGGCCTTTCGGAATTCCTCTCCCGCTGATGCCGGGGCCTAAGACCTTGTGTGAACTCAGGGCCGGAACCTGAGGATTCCTCTCCAGTGCTGACATGGATCTTGGGGTACTTCTGGAGTCTCCCCAGGGGAGTCAGTCCTCGTCTCGAATGCGGGCATGCACTTGCGCTTTCCTCCAGAGCGGTAGCAGCAGTGTCACGCAGTCCGCCCCGTGGATCAAAGCATCTATGGTTTTCCCTCGTGTCTTTCCCACGAGGCTTTCCCACGAGGCTTTCCCACAGGGCTGTCCCACGTGCACACGTGGTGGGAGTCGATCCTCGGCTTGAACGTCAAGGCAGTGCAGGGAAAACAGGTTCCTCTGGAATGGACTGACACATCTGGGGGACTCTTGGAATGGTGGCACGACCCTGGAGTTCCTCTCGCCTTTCCTGTGGAGAGCGCCTCCTCTTGAGATGCGACGGGAACGCCGGGAATTCTTTCCCTACGAAACAGGGAAAGGATCCCTCATCTCGAGCTCGGAGGCGGAAACGGGGCTCCCCTGGATGTGTTCGGGACCCTCGTGCTTCCTCTCGAGTGGAGACGGGTGTGTCGGGAACTTCTTGAGTTGCAGAAAGGGTGTGAAGGACCCTTTGGAAGTTCCAGGGGTTAGATGTGATTAGCCTCGAGAAGCCTCAGCGGAAATGGGCCTCATCTCGCCTGGAGGGCAAAACCTCCTGGATTTTCTCGAGTTGCGGCAGGTGCTCTCGACTTACGACGGGGCCCTCAGGGACCCGCTCTGGTGGCCTCAGGAAAGGCCAGTCCCCATGCGAGTTCCTCGGGGCCTTTCGGAATTCCTCTCCCGCTGATGCCGGGGCCTAAGACCTTGTGTGAACTCAGGGCCGGAACCTGAGGATTCCTCTCCAGTGCTGACATGGATCTTGGGGTACTTCTGGAGTCTCCCCAGGGGAGTCAGTCCTCGTCTCGAATGCGGGCATGCACTTGCGCTTTCCTCCAGAGCGGTAGCAGCAGTGTCACGCAGTCCGCCCCGTGGATCAAAGCATCTATGGTTTTCCCTCGTGTCTTTCCCACGAGGCTTTCCCACGAGGCTTTCCCACAGGGCTGTCCCACGTGCACACGTGGTGGGAGTCGATCCTCGGCTTGAACGTCAAGGCAGTGCAGGGAAAACAGGTTCCTCTGGAATGGACTGACACATCTGGGGACTCTTGGAATGGTGGCACGACCCTGGAGTTCCTCTCGCCTTTCCTGTGGAGAGCGCCTCCTCTTGAGATGCGACGGGAACGCCGGGAATTCTTTCCCTACGAAACAGGGAAAGGATCCCTCATCTCGAGCTCGGAGGCGGAAACGGGGCTCCCCTGGATGTGTTCGGGACCCTCGTGCTTCCTCTCGAGTGGAGACGGGTGTGTCGGGAACTTCTTGAGTTGCAGAAAGGGTGTGAAGGACCCTTTGGAAGTTCCAGGGGTTAGATGTGATTAGCCTCGAGAAGCCTCAGCGGAAATGGGCCTCATCTCGCCTGGAGGGCAAAACCTCCTGGATTTTCTCGAGTTGCGGCAGGTGCTCTCGACTTACGACGGGGCCCTCAGGGACCCGCTCTGGTGGCCTCAGGAAAGGCCAGTCCCCATGCGAGTTCCTCGGGGCCTTTCGGAATTCCTCTCCCGCTGATGCCGGGGCCTAAGACCTTGTGTGAACTCAGGGCCGGAACCTGAGGATTCCTCTCCAGTGCTGACATGGATCTTGGGGTACTTCTGGAGTCTCCCCAGGGGAGTCAGTCCTCGTCTCGAATGCGGGCATGCACTTGCGCTTTCCTCCAGAGCGGTAGCAGCAGTGTCACGCAGTCCGCCCCGTGGATCAAAGCATCTATGGTTTTCCCTCGTGTCTTTCCCACGAGGCTTTCCCACGAGGCTTTCCCACAGGGCTGTCCCACGTGCACACGTGGTGGGAGTCGATCCTCGGCTTGAACGTCAAGGCAGTGCAGGGAAAACAGGTTCCTCTGGAATGGACTGACACATCTGGGGGACTCTTGGAATGGTGGCACGACCCTGGAGTTCCTCTCGCCTTTCCTGTGGAGAGCGCCTCCTCTTGAGATGCGACGGGAACGCCGGGAATTCTTTCCCTACGAAACAGGGAAAGGATCCCTCATCTCGAGCTCGGAGGCGGAAACGGGGCTCCCCTGGATGTGTTCGGGACCCTCGTGCTTCCTCTCGAGTGGAGACGGGTGTGTCGGGAACTTCTTGAGTTGCAGAAAGGGTGTGAAGGACCCTTTGGAAGTTCCAGGGGTTAGATGTGATTAGCCTCGAGAAGCCTCAGCGGAAATGGGCCTCATCTCGCCTGGAGGGCAAAACCTCCTGGATTTTCTCGAGTTGCGGCAGGTGCTCTCGACTTACGACGGGGCCCTCAGGGACCCGCTCTGGTGGCCTCAGGAAAGGCCAGTCCCCATGCGAGTTCCTCGGGGCCTTTCGGAATTCCTCTCCCGCTGATGCCGGGGCCTAAGACCTTGTGTGAACTCAGGGCCGGAACCTGAGGATTCCTCTCCAGTGCTGACATGGATCTTGGGGTACTTCTGGAGTCTCCCCAGGGGAGTCAGTCCTCGTCTCGAATGCGGGCATGCACTTGCGCTTTCCTCCAGAGCGGTAGCAGCAGTGTCACGCAGTCCGCCCCGTGGATCAAAGCATCTATGGTTTTCCCTCGTGTCTTTCCCACGAGGCTTTCCCACGAGGCTTTCCCACAGGGCTGTCCCACGTGCACACGTGGTGGGAGTCGATCCTCGGCTTGAACGTCAAGGCAGTGCAGGGAAAACAGGTTCCTCTGGAATGGACTGACACATCTGGGGGACTCTTGGAATGGTGGCACGACCCTGGAGTTCCTCTCGCCTTTCCTGTGGAGAGCGCCTCCTCTTGAGATGCGACGGGAACGCCGGGAATTCTTTCCCTACGAAACAGGGAAAGGATCCCTCATCTCGAGCTCGGAGGCGGAAACGGGGCTCCCCTGGATGTGTTCGGGACCCTCGTGCTTCCTCTCGAGTGGAGACGGGTGTGTCGGGAACTTCTTGAGTTGCAGAAAGGGTGTGAAGGACCCTTTGGAAGTTCCAGGGGTTAGATGTGATTAGCCTCGAGAAGCCTCAGCGGAAATGGGCCTCATCTCGCCTGGAGGGCAAAACCTCCTGGATTTTCTCGAGTTGCGGCAGGTGCTCTCGACTTACGACGGGGCCTCAGGGACCCGCTCTGGTGGCCTCAGGAAAGGCCAGTCCCCATGCGAGTTCCTCGGGGCCTTTCGGAATTCCTCTCCCGCTGATGCCGGGGCCTAAGACCTTGTGTGAACTCAGGGCCGGAACCTGAGGATTCCTCTCCAGTGCTGACATGGATCTTGGGGTACTTCTGGAGTCTCCCCAGGGGAGTCAGTCCTCGTCTCGAATGCGGGCATGCACTTGCGCTTTCCTCCAGAGCGGTAGCAGCAGTGTCACGCAGTCCGCCCCGTGGATCAAAGCATCTATGGTTTTCCCTCGTGTCTTTCCCACGAGGCTTTCCCACGAGGCTTTCCCACAGGGCTGTCCCACGTGCACACGTGGTGGGAGTCGATCCTCGGCTTGAACGTCAAGGCAGTGCAGGGAAAACAGGTTCCTCTGGAATGGACTGACACATCTGGGGGACTCTTGGAATGGTGGCACGACCCTGGAGTTCCTCTCGCCTTTCCTGTGGAGAGCGCCTCCTCTTGAGATGCGACGGGAACGCCGGGAATTCTTTCCCTACGAAACAGGGAAAGGATCCCTCATCTCGAGCTCGGAGGCGGAAACGGGGCTCCCCTGGATGTGTTCGGGACCCTCGTGCTTCCTCTCGAGTGGAGACGGGTGTGTCGGGAACTTCTTGAGTTGCAGAAAGGGTGTGAAGGACCCTTTGGAAGTTCCAGGGGTTAGATGTGATTAGCCTCGAGAAGCCTCAGCGGAAATGGGCCTCATCTCGCCTGGAGGGCAAAACCTCCTGGATTTTCTCGAGTTGCGGCAGGTGCTCTCGACTTACGACGGGGCCCTCAGGGACCCGCTCTGGTGGCCTCAGGAAAGGCCAGTCCCCATGCGAGTTCCTCGGGGCCTTTCGGAATTCCTCTCCCGCTGATGCCGGGGCCTAAGACCTTGTGTGAACTCAGGGCCGGAACCTGAGGATTCCTCTCCAGTGCTGACATGGATCTTGGGGTACTTCTGGAGTCTCCCCAGGGAGTCAGTCCTCGTCTCGAATGCGGGCATGCACTTGCGCTTTCCTCCAGAGCGGTAGCAGCAGTGTCACGCAGTCCGCCCCGTGGATCAAAGCATCTATGGTTTTCCCTCGTGTCTTTCCCACGAGGCTTTCCCACGAGGCTTTCCCACAGGGCTGTCCCACGTGCACACGTGGTGGGAGTCGATCCTCGGCTTGAACGTCAAGGCAGTGCAGGGAAAACAGGTTCCTCTGGAATGGACTGACACATCTGGGGGACTCTTGGAATGGTGGCACGACCCTGGAGTTCCTCTCGCCTTTCCTGTGGAGAGCGCCTCCTCTTGAGATGCGACGGGAACGCCGGGAATTCTTTCCCTACGAAACAGGGAAAGGATCCCTCATCTCGAGCTCGGAGGCGGAAACGGGGCTCCCCTGGATGTGTTCGGGACCCTCGTGCTTCCTCTCGAGTGGAGACGGGTGTGTCGGGAACTTCTTGAGTTGCAGAAAGGGTGTGAAGGACCCTTTGGAAGTTCCAGGGGTTAGATGTGATTAGCCTCGAGAAGCCTCAGCGGAAATGGGCCTCATCTCGCCTGGAGGGCAAAACCTCCTGGATTTTCTCGAGTTGCGGCAGGTGCTCTCGACTTACGACGGGGCCCTCAGGGACCCGCTCTGGTGGCCTCAGGAAAGGCCAGTCCCCATGCGAGTTCCTCGGGGCCTTTCGGAATTCCTCTCCCGCTGATGCCGGGGCCTAAGACCTTGTGTGAACTCAGGGCCGGAACCTGAGGATTCCTCTCCAGTGCTGACATGGATCTTGGGGTACTTCTGGAGTCTCCCCAGGGGAGTCAGTCCTCGTCTCGAATGCGGGCATGCACTTGCGCTTTCCTCCAGAGCGGTAGCAGCAGTGTCACGCAGTCCGCCCCGTGGATCAAAGCATCTATGGTTTTCCCTCGTGTCTTTCCCACGAGGCTTTCCCACGAGGCTTTCCCACAGGGCTGTCCCACGTGCACACGTGGTGGGAGTCGATCCTCGGCTTGAACGTCAAGGCAGTGCAGGGAAAACAGGTTCCTCTGGAATGGACTGACACATCTGGGGACTCTTGGAATGGTGGCACGACCCTGGAGTTCCTCTCGCCTTTCCTGTGGAGAGCGCCTCCTCTTGAGATGCGACGGGAACGCCGGGAATTCTTTCCCTACGAAACAGGGAAAGGATCCCTCATCTCGAGCTCGGAGGCGGAAACGGGGCTCCCCTGGATGTGTTCGGGACCCTCGTGCTTCCTCTCGAGTGGAGACGGGTGTGTCGGGAACTTCTTGAGTTGCAGAAAGGGTGTGAAGGACCCTTTGGAAGTTCCAGGGGTTAGATGTGATTAGCCTCGAGAAGCCTCAGCGGAAATGGGCCTCATCTCGCCTGGAGGGCAAAACCTCCTGGATTTTCTCGAGTTGCGGCAGGTGCTCTCGACTTACGACGGGGCCCTCAGGGACCCGCTCTGGTGGCCTCAGGAAAGGCCAGTCCCCATGCGAGTTCCTCGGGGCCTTTCGGAATTCCTCTCCCGCTGATGCCGGGGCCTAAGACCTTGTGTGAACTCAGGGCCGGAACCTGAGGATTCCTCTCCAGTGCTGACATGGATCTTGGGGTACTTCTGGAGTCTCCCCAGGGGAGTCAGTCCTCGTCTCGAATGCGGGCATGCACTTGCGCTTTCCTCCAGAGCGGTAGCAGCAGTGTCACGCAGTCCGCCCCGTGGATCAAAGCATCTATGGTTTTCCCTCGTGTCTTTCCCACGAGGCTTTCCCACGAGGCTTTCCCACAGGGCTGTCCCACGTGCACACGTGGTGGGAGTCGATCCTCGGCTTGAACGTCAAGGCAGTGCAGGGAAAACAGGTTCCTCTGGAATGGACTGACACATCTGGGGACTCTTGGAATGGTGGCACGACCCTGGAGTTCCTCTCGCCTTTCCTGTGGAGAGCGCCTCCTCTTGAGATGCGACGGGAACGCCGGGAATTCTTTCCCTACGAAACAGGGAAAGGATCCCTCATCTCGAGCTCGGAGGCGGAAACGGGGCTCCCCTGGATGTGTTCGGGACCCTCGTGCTTCCTCTCGAGTGGAGACGGGTGTGTCGGGAACTTCTTGAGTTGCAGAAAGGGTGTGAAGGACCCTTTGGAAGTTCCAGGGGTTAGATGTGATTAGCCTCGAGAAGCCTCAGCGGAAATGGGCCTCATCTCGCCTGGAGGGCAAAACCTCCTGGATTTTCTCGAGTTGCGGCAGGTGCTCTCGACTTACGACGGGGCCCTCAGGGACCCGCTCTGGTGGCCTCAGGAAAGGCCAGTCCCCATGCGAGTTCCTCGGGGCCTTTCGGAATTCCTCTCCCGCTGATGCCGGGGCCTAAGACCTTGTGTGAACTCAGGGCCGGAACCTGAGGATTCCTCTCCAGTGCTGACATGGATCTTGGGGTACTTCTGGAGTCTCCCCAGGGGAGTCAGTCCTCGTCTCGAATGCGGGCATGCACTTGCGCTTTCCTCCAGAGCGGTAGCAGCAGTGTCACGCAGTCCGCCCCGTGGATCAAAGCATCTATGGTTTTCCCTCGAGAGCTTTCCCACGAGGCTTTCCACAGGGCTGTCCCACGTGCACACGTGGTGGGAGTCGATCCTCGGCTTGAACGTCAAGGCAGTGCAGGAAAACAGGTTCCTCTGGAATGGACTGACACATCTGGGGACTCTTGGAATGGTGGCACGACCCTGGAGTTCCTCTCGCCTTTCCTGTGGAGAGCGCCTCCTCTTGAGATGCGACGGAACGCGGAATTCTTTCCCTACGAAACAGGGAAAGGATCCCTCATCTCGAGCTCGGAGGCGAAACGGGCTCCCCTGGATGTGTGCGGGACCCTCGTGCTTCCTCTCGAGTGGAGACGGGATGTCGGGAACTTGAGTTGCAAAGGGTGTGAAGGACCCTTGGAAGTTCCAGAGGTTAGATGTGATTAGCCTCGAAAGCCTCAGCGGAAATGGGCCTCATCTCGCCTGGAGGGCAAAACCTCCTGGATTTTCTCGAGTTGCGGCAGGTGCTCGACTTACGACGGGACCTCAGGGACCTGGTGGCCTCAGGAAAGGCCAGTCCCCATGCGAGTTGCTGGGCCTTTGATTCCTCCTGCGATGCCTGGGCCTAAGACCCTGGAGTTGGGGCCGGAACCTGAGGATTCCTCTCCAGTGCTGACATGGATCTTGGGTACTGGAGTCTCCCCAGGTCAGTCCTCGTCTCGAATGGGGCATGCACTTGCGCTTTCCTCCAGAGCTGTAGCAGCAGTGTCACGCTCCGCCGCGTGGATCAAGGGATCTATGGCTTTCTCAAGGCTTTCCCACGAGGCTTTCCCACGAGGCTTTCCCACGGGCTGTCCCACGTGCACACGTGGTGGAGTCGATCCTCGGCGTGAAAGTCAAGGCAGTGCAGGGAAACAGGTTCCTCTGGAATGGACTGAGACATCTGGGACTCTTGGAATGGTGGCACGACCCTGGAGTTCCTCTCGCCTTTCCTGTGGAGAGCGCCTCCTCTTGAGATGACGGGAATGCCGGAATTCTTTCCCAACGAAGCAAGGAAAGGATCCTCATCTCGAGCTACGAGGCGGAACGGCTCTTCTGGATGTGGCGACCTCGTGCTTCTCCAGTGGAGACAGGTATGTCGGGAACTTCTTGAGTTGCAGCAAGGGTGTGAAGGACCTTTGGAAGTTCCAGGGTTAGATGTGATTATCTGAGCAGCCTCAGAAATGGGCCTCATTCGCCTGGAGGGCAGAACCTCCTGGATTTTCTCGAGTTGCGGCAGGTGTTCTCGACTTACGACGGGACCTCAGGGACCCGCTCTGGTGGCCTCAGGAAAGGCCAGTCCCCATGCGAGTTGCTCGGGGCCTCTCGGGATTCCTCTCCCGCGATGCCGGCCTAAGACCTTGTGTCAGGGCCGGAACCTGAGGATTCCTCTCCAGTGCTGACATGGATCTTGGGGTACTTCTGGAGTCTCCCAGGGGAGTCAGTCCTCGTCTCGAATGCGGGCATGCACTTGCGCTTTCCTCCAGAGCGGTAGCAGCAGTGTCACGCTTCCCATCGCGTGGATCAAGGAATCTATGGCTTTCCCAGGATTTTCACGAGGCTTTCCACGAGGCTTTCCCACTGTCCAACGCCACGGTGGAGTCGATCCTCGGCGTGAAATCAAGGCAGTGCAGGAAAACAGGTTCCTCTGGAATGGACTGAGACATCTGGGGACTCTTGGAATGGTGGCACGACCCTGGAGTTCCTCTCGCCTTCCTGTGGAGAGCGCCTCCTCTTGAGATGCGACGGGAATTGGAATTCTTTCCTACCAAGCAGGAAAGGATCCTCATCTCGAGCTACGAGGCGCTGCCGGGAGCCAGTGAGGAATCCTGCCCATGACAAGGTCATGAGAGTTGAAGTTGACATACTAAGGTGCTCAGACTTCGGGCCCCTTCTGGAAATTCCTAAGATAAATCCTGAACAAAATCTGCCGGTTTTTGCTCTGCTTTTCTACTCCTTCTGACATTTTCTGGAAAAGTCAACTAGGTTTTAGTCTTCTGGGCATTTGAAAGAGTGTGGCCAATCCAAATACCCTGATGGCTTTCTAGCCTGCCTGCAGCACTGCACAGCTGCGCTCTAGATTGTTTGAGGCCTCCTGACCGCAGGAGGCACAGTGAGGCTTAAACATCCTAGGAATGTAGGGGCTTCGAGAGTCAAAATCTTTCAGAATAGGACTGATTAAAGGTTTCATTTGTTGAGTCAGTGCTTGCTGCCAAATTTTCATATCCTTTTATTTTTAGATATATACATATAGAAAACAAGTAGTAGACCTGGTATTAGCAACATTAGATCTTTGAGTTAAGTACCTTCTTTGTTATAACCCACTGGACCTTGTTCATAGAGATGTAACTTCAATGCTTTAAGGAGATGCAGATTAAAGAAAACACTTCAGGGAAACAAAATTAACATTCATTAAGGAAGAGAGCCAAAGTGTTAAAGCTCTTTTTCTAGGAAGATAATGCAATCACCTTGAGACCTTTTGTATAAAATGATGTGTAGAGAAAGAGTCTGAGTTGCGAACGCTACATAATTTTAGTTACCCATTGACTTCATGTTTTATCAAAAGTATAAAAGGCCTTCTGAACAATAAAGGATAAACAGATTCTGGGACTAGCCGGACCAGTTTCAACCAGTCCTGGCCTGGGCTCTTCTTGGGACTCTAGCCTCCCCATGTCTTTTCTCTCTTTCTTCTTCTCTCCCTTTCTTCTTGCTCTTACTTTAACTTCAGGCTGAATCTCCGCCTGGGGCGGAGGCTCGGCAGGTCTACTTACTTCTGCCCTGGCTGTTAAGACATGCAACGAAAGGGAGCTTTTCCAGGAATCTTTAGATATTCACGGCGCTGTGGCTCCAACGCAGAGATGGCAAATTCCTTTGTCAGGAATTTTACTGGTCCACAGAACTGCTTTATTCAGCCCTCTTCCTCCACTTAATTCTTACTACACTATAGTTTAACTGATCTACATTAATAAATACCAAACAAGTCTTTACACGGCAACATTGAGTTCACCCCTTCGACCCTGATCCACCGGGCTACCTCGGCAAGCGAAACAGGTCTCTCTGGATGTGGGCGGGACCTCGTGCTTCCTCTCGAGTGGAGACGGGTATGTCGGGAACTTCTTGAGTTGCAGCAAGGGTGTGAAGGACCTTTTGGAATGTTAGGTGTGATTAGCCTCAAGAAGCCACGGAAATGGGCCTCATCTCGCCTGGAGGGCAAAACCTCCTGGATTTTCTCGAGTTGCGGCAGGTGCTCTCGATTTACGACAAGGACCTCAGGGACCCGCTCTGGTGGCCTGGAAGCCAGTCCCCATACGCGAGTTGCTAGGGCCTCTCGGGATTCCTCTCCGCCGATGCCGGGGCTAAGACCTTGTGTGAGTCGGGCCGGAACCTGAGGATTCCTCTCCAGTGCTGACATGGATCTTGGGTACTGGAGTCTCCCCAGGAGCAGTCCTCGTCTCGAATGGGGGCATGCACCTGCGCTTCTCCCGAGCTGTAGCAGCAGTGTCAGCCCTCGCCACGTGGATCAAAGGATCTATGGCTTTCCTCTAGGCTTTCTCACGAGGCTTTCCCACAAGGCTTTCCCACAGGGCTGTCCAACATGCCACGTGGTGTCAGCGATCCTCGGCATAAAATCGAGGCAGTGCAGGAAAACAGGTTCCTCTGGAATGGACTGAGACATCTGGGGGACTCTTTGAATGGTGGCACGACCCTGGAGTTCCTCTCGCCTTTCCTGTGGAGAGTCCTCTTGAGATGCGACAGGAACGCCGGGAATTCTTTCCAGAACAAGCAGGAAAGGATCCCTCATCTCGAGCTACGAGGCGGAAACGGGCTCCTCGGATGTGGAAGGACTCGTGCTTCCTCTCGAGTGGAGACGTAATGTCGGGAACTTCTTGAGTTGCAGCAGGTGTGAAGGACCCTTTGGAAGTTCCAGAGGTTAGTGTGATTAGCCTCGAGAAGCCTCAGCGGAAATGGGCCTCATCTCGCCTGGAGGGCAAAACCTCTGGATTTTCTCGAGTTGCGGCAGGTGCTCTCGTCTACGACGGGCACCTCAGGGACCCGCTCTGGTGGCCTCAGGAAAGGCCAGTCCACTGGAGCCTCGGGGCCTCTCGGGATTCCCTCCCGATCGATGCCGGGCCTAAGACCTTGTGTGGAGTCAGGGCCGGAACCTGAGGATTCCTCTCCAGTGCTGACATGGATCTTGGGGTACTTCTGGAGTCTCCACAGGAGTCAGTCCTCGTCTCGAATCGGGGCATGCACGCGCCTCCGACGTAGCAGCAGTGTCACGCTTCCCGCCGTGGATCAAGGGATCTATGGTTTCCCTCGAGGCTTTCCCACGAGGCTTTCCCACGGCTTTCCCACAGGCTGTCCCACGTGCCACCGTGGTGTGAGTCGATCCTCGGCATGAAAGTCAAGGCAGTGCAGGGAAAACAGGTTCCTCTGGAATGGACTGAGACATCTGGGGGACTCTTGGAATGGTGGCACGAACTCTTCCTTCCGCCTTCCTGTGAGAGAGCGCCTCCTCTGAGATGCCGGGAACGCCGGGAATTCTTTCCCTAAGAAGCAGGAAAGGATCCTCCATCTCGAGCTCGAGGCGGAACCTCTGGATGTGGGGACCTCGTGCCTCTCTGAGTGGAGACGGTATGTCGGGAACTTCTTGAGTTGCAGCAAGGGTGTGAAGGACCCTTTGGAAGTTCCAGAGGTTAGTGATTAGCCTCGAGAAGCCTCAAGGAAATGGGCCTCATCTCGCCTGGAGGGGAGAACCTCCTGGATTTTCTCGAGTTGAGGCAGGTGCTCTCGACTTACGACGGGGACTCAGGGACCCGCTCTGGTGGCCTCAGGAAAGGCCAGTCCCCATGAAGTTAGGGGGCCTCTCGATTCCTCTCCGCTGATGCCGGGGCCTAAGACCTTGTGTGGAGTATAGGCCGGAACCTAGGATTCCTCTCCAGTGCTGACATGGATCTTGGGGTACTTCTGGAATCTCCCCAGTGGAGTCAATCCTCGTCTCGAATGGGGGCATGCACGTGCGCTTTCTCCGAGCTGCAGCAGTGTCACGCTCCCTTTGCGTGGATCAAGGATCTGTGTTTTCTCGGAGGCTTTCCCACGAGGCTTCCCACAGGGTGTCCCCACGCCACCATGGTGTGAGTCGATCTCGGCGTGAAGTCAAGGCAGTGCAGGGAAAACAGGTTCCTCTGGAATGGACTGAGACATCTGGGGACTCTTGGAATGGTGGCACGACCCTGGAGTTTCTCGCCTTTCCTGTGGAGAGTCCTCTTGAGATGCGACAACGCTGGAATTCCAAAAGCAGGGAAAGGATCCTCCTCGAGCTACGAGGCGGAAACGGGCTCCTCTGGATGTGGCGGAACCTCGTGCTTCTCTCTCGAGTGGAGACGGTAAGTCGGGCAACTTGAGTTGCAGCGGGGTGAAGGACCTTTGGAAGTTCCAGAGGTTAGATGTGATTAGCCTCGAGAAGCCTCAGGGAAATGGGCCTCATCTCGCCTGAGGGAAAACCTCCTGGATTTTCTCGAGTTGCGGCAGGTGCTCGACATACGACAGGGACCTCAGGTCTGCCACACTCAGGAAAGGGTCCCATGCGAGTTGACAGGGGCCTCTCGATTCCTCTCCCATCGATGCCAGGGCCTAAGACTTGGTGAAGTCTGGGGCGGAACCTGAGGATTCCTCTCCAGTGCTGACATGGATCTTGGGGTACTTCTGGAGTCTCCCCAGGGAGTCAGTCCTTGTCTCTAGTGGGGCATGCACTTGCGCTTTCCTCCAGAGCGGTAGCAGCAGTGTCACGCGTTCCGCCGCATGGATCAAGGGATCTATGGCTTTCCCTCGAGGCTTTCCCACGAGGCTTTCCCACAGGGCTGTCCCACGTGCCACCGTGGTGTGAGTCGATCCTCGGCTTGAAAGTCAAGGCAGTGCAGGGAAAACAGGTTCCTCTGGAATGGACTGAGACATCTGGGGGACTCTTGGAATGGTAGCACGACCCTGGAGTTCCTCTCGCCTTTCCTGTGGAGAGCGCCTCTTGAGATGCGACGGAAAAATTCTTTCCCACCAAACAGGGAAAGGATCCCTCATCTCGAGCTACGAGGCGGAACGGGGCTCCCCTGGATGTGGGGACCCTCGTGCTTCCTCTCTAGTGGAGACGGGTATGTCGGGAAACTTCTTGAGTTGCAGCAAGGGTGTGAAAGACCCTTTGGAAGTTCCAGAGGTTAGGTGTGATTAGCCTCGAGAAGCCTCAGCGGAAATGGGCCTCATCTCGCCTGGAGGGCAAAACCTCCTGGATTTTCTCGAGTTGCGGCAGGTGCTCTCGACTTACGACGGGACCCTCAGGGACCCGCTCTGGTGACCTCAGGAAAGGCCAGTCCGCATGCGAGTTCCACGGGGCCTCGGATTCTCTCCGCGATGCCGGGGCTAAGACCTTGTGTGAGTCGGGGCGGAACCTGAGGATTCCTCTCCAGTGCTGACATGGATCTTGGGGTACTTCTGGAGTCTCCCCAGAGGAGTCAGTCCTCGTCTCGAATGCGGGCATGCACGCGCTTTCCTCCAGAGCGGTAGCAGCAGTGTCGCAGTCCGCCGCGTGGATCAAAGGATCTATGGTTCCCTCGAGTCTTTCCCCGAGGCTTTCCACAGGCTTTCCCACAGGGCTGTGCCACGTGCCACGTGGTGGGAGTCGATCCTCGGCTTGCGTCAAGGCAGTGCAGGGAAACAGGTTCCTGGAATGGACTGACACATCTGGGGACTCTTGGAATGGTGGCACGACCCTGGAGTTCTCTCGCCTTTCCTGTGAAGAGCGCCTCTTGAGATGCAACGGGAACGCCGGAATTCTTTCCCTACCAACAGGGAAAGGATCCCTCATCTCGAGCTACGAGGCGGAAACGGGGCTCCTCTGGATGTTTGCGACCCTCGCTTCCTCTCGAGTGAGACGGGTGTCGGGAACTTCTTGAGTTGCAGCAAGGGTGTGAAGGACCTTTTGGAAGTTCCAGAGGGATGTGATTAGCTTCGAGAAGCCTCAGCGGAAATGGGCCTCATCTCGCCTGGAGGGGAAAACCTCCTGGATTTTCTCGAGTTGCGGCAGGTTCTCTCGACTTACGACGGGGCCTCAGGGACCCGCTCTGGTGGCCTCAGGAAAGGCCAGTCCCCATGCGAGTTGCTAGGGGCCTCGGGATTCCTCTCCCGTCGATGCCGGGGCCTAATCCCTTGTGTGGAATCGGGGCCGGAACCTGAGAATTCCTCTCCAGTGCTGACATGGATCTTGGGGTACTTCTGGAATCTCCTCAGGGGAGTCAGTCCTCGTCTCGAGTGCGGGCATGCACTTGCGCTTTCCTCCAGAGCGGTAGCAGCAGTGTCACGCAGTCCGCCCCGTGGATCAAGGGATCTGTGTCTTTCCCTCGAGGTTCCCACGAGGCTTTCCCACAGGGCTGTCCCACGTGCACCGTGGTGGGAGTCGATCCTCGGCTGAACGTCAAGGCAGTGCAGGGAAAACAGGTTCCTCTGGAATGGACTGACACATCTGTGGGACTCTTGGAATGGTGGCACGACCCTGGAGTTCCTCTCGCCTTTCCTGTGGAGAGCGCCTCCTCTTGAGATGCGACGGAAACGCCGGGAATTCTTTCCCTACGAAACAGGAAAGGATCCCTCATCTCGAGCTACGAGGCGGAAACGGGGCTCCCCTGGATGTGGCGGGACCCTCGTGCTTCCTCTCGTGGAGACGGGTATGTCGGGGAACTTCTTGAGTTGCAGCAAGGGTGTGAAGGACCCTTTGGAAGTTCCAGTGGTTAGATGTGATTAGCCTCGAGAAGCCTCAGCGGAAATGGGCCTCATCTCGCCTGGAGGGCAAAACCTCCTGGATTTTCTCGAGTTGCGGCAGGTGCTCTCGACTTACGACGGGGCCCTCAGGGACCCGCTCTGGTGGCCTCAGGAAAGGCCAGTCCCCATGCGAGTTCCTCGGGGGCCTCTCGGGATTCCTCTCCCGTCGATGCCGGGCCTAAGACCTTGTGTGAGTCAGGCCGGAACCTGAGGATTTCTCTCCAGTGCTGACATGGATCTTGGGTACTTCTGGAGTCTCCCCAGGGGAGTCAGTCCTCGTCTCGAATGCGGGCATGCACTTGCGCTTTCCTGCAGAGCGGTAGCAGCAGTGTCACGCATTCCACCGCGTGGATCAAAGGATCTATGGTTTTCCCTCGAGTCTTTCCCACGAGGCTTTCCCACGAGGCTTTCCCACAGGGCTGTCCCACGTGCCACCGTGGTGGGAGTCGATCCTCGGCATGAACGTCCAGGCAGTGCAGGGAAGACAGGTTCCTCTGGAATGGACTGACACATCTGGGGACTCTTGGAATGGTGGCACGACCCTGGAGTTCCTCTCGCCTTTCCTGTGGAGCGCCTCCTCTTGAGATGCGACGGGAACGCCGGGAATTCTTTCCCAAAACAGGGAAAGGATCCCTCATCTCGAGCTCGGAGGCGGAAACGGGCTCCCCTGGATGTGCGGGACCCGTGCTTCCTCTCGAGTGGAGACGGGTGTGTCGGGAACTTCTTGAGTTGCAGCAAGGGTGTGAAGGACCCTTTGGAAGTTCCAGGGGTTAGATGTGATTAGCCTCGAGAAGCCTCAGCGGAAATGGGCCTCATCTCGCCTGGAGGGCAAAACCTCCTGGATTTTCTCGAGTTGCGGCAGGTGCTCTCGACTTACGACGGGGACCTCAGGGACCCGCTCTGGTGGCCTCAGGAAAGGCCAGTCCCCATGCGAGTTCCTCGGGGGCTCTCGGGATTCCTCTCCCGTCGATGCCGGGGCCTAAGACCTTGTGTGAAGTCTGGGCCTGAACCTGAGGATTCCTCTCCAGTGCTGACATGGATCTTGGGGTACTTCTGGAGTCTCCCCAGGGGAGTCAGTCCTCGTCTCGAATGCGGCATGCACTTGCGCTTTCCTCCAGAGCGGTAGCAGCAGTGTCACGCAGTCCGCCGCGTGGATCAAAGGATCTATGGTTTTCCCTCGAGTCTTTCCCACGAGGCTTTCCCACGAGGCTTTCCCACAGGGCTGTCCCACGTGCACACGTGGTGGGAGTCGATCCTCGGCTTGAACGTCAAGGCAGTGCAGGGAAAACAGGTTCCTCTGGAATGGACTGACACATCTGGGGGACTCTTGGAATGGTGGCACGACCCTGGAGTTCCTCTCGCCTTTCCTGTGGAGAGCGCCTCCTCTTGAGATGCGACGGGAACGCCGGGAATTCTTTCCCTACGAAAGAGGGAAAGGATCCCTCATCTCGAGCTAGCAGGCGGAAACGGGGCTCCCCTGGATAGTGCGGGATCCTCGTGCTTCCTCTCGAGTGGAGACGGGTATGTCGGGAACTTCTTGAGTTGCAGCAAGGGTGTGAAGGACCCTTTGGAAGTTCCAGGGTTAGATGTGATTAGCCTCGAGAAGCCTCAGCGGAAATGGGCCTCATCTCGCCTGGAGGTGAGCACCTCCTGGATTTTCTCGAGTTGCGGCAGGTGCTCTCGACTTACGACGGGGCCCTCAGGGACCCGCTCTGGTGGCCTCAGGAAAGGCCAGTCCCCATGCGAGTTCCTCGGGCGCCTCTCGGAATTCCTCTCCCGTCGATGCCGGGGCCTAAGACCTTGTGTGAACTCGGGGCCGGAACCTGAGGATTCCTCTCCAGTGCTGACATGGATCTTGGGGTACTTCTGGAGTCTCCCCAGGGGAGTCAGTCCTCGTCTCAATGCGGGCATGCACGCTTTCCTCCAGACGGTAGCAGCAGTGTCACGCAGTCCCCCGTGGATCAACTGATCTGTGGTTTTCCCTGGAGGCTTTCCCACGAGGCTTTCCCACAGGGCTGTCCCACGTGCCACCGTGGTGGGTCGATCCTCGGCGTGAAACGTCGAGGCAGTGCAGGGAAAACAGGTTCCTCTGGAATGGACTAAGACATCTGGGGGACTGTTGGAATGGTGGCACGAACCTGGAGTTCCTCTCGCCTTTCCTGTGGAGAGCGCCTCCTCTTGAAATGCGATGGGAACACCGGAAATTCTTTCCACTGGGCAGGGAAAGGTCCCTCATCTCAAGCTACGAGTCGGAAACCGGGCTCCTCTGGATGTGTTCGGGACCCTCGTGCTTCCTCTCGAGTGGAGACGGGTATGTCAGGGAAATTCTTGAGTTGCAGCAAGGGTGTGAAGGACCCTATGGAAGTTCCAGAGGTTAGTGTGATTAGCCTCGAGACGCCTCAGCGGAAATGGGCCTCATCTCGCCTGAGGGGAGAACATCCTGGATTTTCTCCGTTGCGGCAGGTGCTCTCGACTTACAACGGGGACCTCAGGGACCCGCTCTGGTGACCTCAGGAGAGGCCAGTCCCCATGCGAGTTGCTAGGGCCTCTCGGATTCCTCTCCCGTCGATGCCGGGGCCTACGACCTTGTATGGAGTCGGGGCCGGAAGGTGAATTCCTCTCCAGTGCTGACATGGATCTTGGGGTACTTCTGGAGTCTCCCCAGGGGAGTCAGTCCTCGCCTCCAGTGGGGGAATGACGTGCGCATTCCTCCCCACCCAGCAGTGTCACGCTTCCTGAGGCGTGGAACAATGGATCTCTGGCTTTCCCTCGAGGCTTTCCCACGAGGCTTTCCCACAGGGCTGTCCCACGTGCCACCCTGGTGTGAGTCGATATTCGGCCTGAAAGTCGAGGCAGTGCAGGGAAAACAGGTTCCTCTGGAAAGGACTGAGACATCTGGGGGACTCCTGGCATGGTTGCACAACCCTGGAGTTCCTCTCGCCTTTCCTGTGGAGAGCGCCTCCTCTTGAGATGCGACGGGAATGCCGGGAACTCTTTCAATGTTGCAGGGAAAGGATCCCTCATCTCGAGCTATGATACGGAAACGGGGCTCCTCTGGATGTGGGCGGACCTCGTGCTTCCTCTCGAGTGGAGACGGGTATGTCGGGAACTTCTTGAGTTGCAGCAAGGGTGTGAAGGACCCTTTGGAAGTTCCAGAGGTTAGATGTGATTAGCCTCGAGAACCTCAGCAGAAATGGGCCTCATCTCGCCTGGAGGGAGAACTCATGGATTTTCTCGAGTTGCGGCAGGTGCTCTCGACTTACGACGGGACCTCAGGGACACGCTCTGGTGGCCTCAGGAAAGGCCAGTCCCCATGCGAGTTTTCGGGGCCTCTCGGATTCCTCTCCCTCGATGCCGGGGCCTAAGACCTTGTGTGGAGTCGGGGCCGGAACCTGAGGATTCTCTCCAGTGCTGACATGGATCTTGGTACTTCTGGAGTCTCCCCAGGGGAGTCAGTCCTCGTCCCGAGTGGGGCATGCACGCGCTTTCTCCGAGCTGTAGCAGCAGTGTCACGCTTCCCATTGCCTGGATCAAAGGGATCTGTGGCTTTCTATTGAGGCTTTCCCACAGGGCTGTCCCACGTGCCTGCGTGGTGTGAGTAGATCCTCGCGTGAACGAGGCAGTGCAGGGAAAACAGTTTCCTCTGGAATGGACTGAGACATCTGGGGACTCTTGGAAGGTTGGCATGACCCTGGAGTTCCTCTCACCTTTCCTGTTGAGAGCGCCTCCTCTTGAGATGCGACGAGAAAGCCAGGAATTCTTTCCCGAGGATGCAGGGATAGGATCCCTCATCTCGAGCTACGAGGCAGAACCTGGGCTCCTCTGGATGTGGGCGGGACCCAAGTTCTTCCTCTCTAGTGGAGACGCCTATGTCGGGGAACTTCCAGAGTTGCAGCAAGGGTGTGAAGGACCCTTTGGAAGTTCAAGAGGGAAGGTGTGATTAGCCTCGAGATGCCTCACAGGAAAAGGGCCTCATCTCGCCTGGAGGGAGAACCTCCTGGATTTTCTCGATTTGTGGCAGGTCTCTGTCGAGTTCCGACAGGGACCTCAGGGACCTGCTCTGTGGCCTCAGGAAAGGCCAGTCTCCATGCAAGGTGCTAGGTTTCTCTTGGGATTCCTCTCCTGTCGATGCCGGGCCTAAGTCCTTGTGTGGAGTCGGGGCCAGAACCTGAGGATTCCTCTCCGTTGCTGACATCGATCTAGTGGTATTTCTAGAGTCTCCACAGGGGAGTCAGTCCTCGTCTTGAGTGGAGACTTGCACATCAGCTTTCTTCCTGTGCTGTAGCAGCAGTGTCATGCTTCTCACTGCGTGGATATAGGTATCTTGGCTTTCCCTTGGGGCTTTCCCATGAAGCTCTCCCACAAGGCTGTCACCCGTGCCACCGTGGTGTTAGTCGATCCTCGTTGTGATAGTCAAGGCAGTCAATAGAAAACAGGGGGTTCAGGATTAGGAAAAATAAAATAAAATAAAAATAGGAAAAGAAAATCTTTCTGGTACAGTTCTTCTGTGAATTCTTGCCACTTCTTAATATATTCTGCTTCTTTTAGGTCCATACCGTTTCTGTCTTTATCGAGCCCATCTTTGCATGAAATTGTCCCTTGGTATCTTTAATTTTCTTGTCAAGGTCTCTAGTCTTTTCCTCTCTGTTGTTTTTCTCTATTTCTTTGCATTGTTCGCTCCTGAACGCTTTCTTATCGCTCCTTACTATTCTTTTTAACGATGCATTCAGATGCTTATATCTTTCCTTTTTCCTTTGCTTTTCTCTTCTTTTCTGTTCACAGGTATTTGTAAGGCCTCCTCAGACAGCCATTTTGCTTTTTCGCCTTTTTTTTCTTGGGGATGATCTTGATCCCTGTTCTTATACAATGTCACAAACCTCCATCCATAGTTCATCAGGCACTCTATCAGATCTAATCCGTTAAATCTATTTCTCACTTCCACTGTATAATCATCAGGGATTTGATTTAGGTCATACCTGAATTGTCTAGTGGTTTTTCCTTCTTTCTTCAATTTAAGTCTAAATTTAGCAATAAGAAGTTCATGGGATGAGCCAGTCAGCTCCCCATCTTGTTTCTGCACACTGTATGGATAGTGTGTGGCTGTGCCTTTGGCTGCAAAGAATATAATCAGTCTGATTTCAGTGTTGACCATCTGATGATGTACATGTGTAGAGTCTTCTCTTGTGTTGTGGGAAGAGGCTGTTTGCTATGACCAGTGCGTTCTCTTGGCAAAATTCTATTATTTGCCCTGCTTCATTCCTTACTCCAAGGCCAAATTTGCCTATTATTCCAGGTGTTTCTTGACTTCCTACGTTTGCATTCCAGTCCCCTAGAATGAAAAGGACAACTTTATTAGGTGTTAGTTCGAAAAGGTCTTGAAAGTCTTCATAGAACTGTTCAACATCAACTTCTTCAGCATTACTGGTTGGGGCATAGGCCTGGATTACCTGATATTGAGTGGCTTACCTTGGAAAGGAACAGAGATAATTCTGTCGTTTTTGAGAGGGTATCCAGGTACTGCATTTCAGGTTCTTTCGTTGACCATGATGGCTACTTCATTTCTTCTAAGTGATTCCTGCCCACAGTAAGAGATATCATGGTCATCTGAGTTAAATTCATCCATCCCAGTCCATTTTAGTTCTCTGATTCCTAGAATGTCAATGTTCACTCTTGCCATCCCCTGTTTGACCACTTCCACTTTGCCTTGATTCCTGAACCTAGCATTCCAGGTTCCTATGCAATATTGCTCTTTACAGCATCAGACCTTGCTTGTTTCACCAGTCACAACCACAACTAGGTATTGTGTTTTCTTTGACTCCATCCCTTTCTTCTTTCTGGAGTTATTTCTCCACTGATCTCCAGTAGCATATTGGGCACTTACCGACCTGGCAGTTCCTCTTTCAGTATCCTCTCATTTTGCCTTTTCATATTGTTCATGGGGTTCTCAAGGCAAGAATACTGAAGTGGTTTGCCATTCCCTTCTCCAGTGGACCACATTCTGTCAGCCCTCTCCATCATGACCTGGCCGTCTTGGGTGGCCCCCTCACAGCATGGCCTAGTTTCATTGAGTTAGACAAGGCTGTGGTCCATATGATCAGTTGGCTAGTTGTCTGTGATTATGGTCTCAGTGTGTCTGCCCTCTGATGCCGTCTCACAACATCAACTGTCTTTCTTGGGTTTCTCTTACCTTGGTCATGGGGTATCTATTCACAGCTGCTCCAGCAAAGCGCTACCACTGACCCTTACCTTGGACGAGGGGTATCTCATCAGAGCCGCCCCTCCTGACCTTGAACGTGGAGTAGCTCCTCTCAGCCCTCCTGCACCCGCACACAACCTTTAGTTGTGTTGAAACTACAAATCTGTGTGCCAACCACAGGTAAAATGAAGTGGCTCAGTCGTGTCCGACTCTTTGTGACTCCATGGACTGTAGCCCTCGAGGCTCCTCCATCCATGGAATTTTCAAGGCAAGTGTACTGGAATGGTTTCCTTCTCCAGGGATCTTCCCGTTCCAGGGATCAAACCAGGATCCCACATTGGGGGCAGATGCTTTACCAACTGAGCCACCAGGGAATCAAGCTTTCACAAGTCAAAAAGATAGTAAACTGAACATAAGAGATAACATGCACGTGATGTATCTGATAAGCCGTTCCCATGTAAAATAGACTAAGAAACAAACAGCACACAAGTCTCCAAGAAAAACACACCATCCTTGTCCCATCCCCCAACACCAACTCCAACCTAAACACTTGATCTCACTCTAACTTATCCCTAAAATCTAACCCTAAGCTAACAATATCTATGTGCGTTCAAAGGCATCCATCCATTCACAGGAGAGATAGAAAGAGAAAAAGGAAGACAGAGACATAATTTCCTTTCTTTTGAAAGGAAAAGAAAGATATGTCTAGAGAGAGACACTGTATAAGAGAGAGGAAATGAGTAGATTTTACAGACCTCTTCATAAATCTATCTGGAAGTGTGAAGCAATGACAGCGCTCATCCACTACAAAAGTGGGCAAATAACCCAAGCATATGAGAGTAAAGGAGTAGAATGCAGGAAGCCATTATAGGCTCAGCCACCCACAGAAGCCAAGATGGGGCACTTGAACCAGAATCTCAATGGAAAAAGAGGACCAGAAAGTTGGGTCCTCTTGTAAATAAGAGAAGGTGATCTTCCAGTCTCCCTTTCAGTTCTCTATTGCGGGGGGGCGGATTCCCAAAATAGGTAGCAAAGGGAGTGCTGTCGAGTTGCCATAGGGATCCGTAGCTTTCTCTTGAGGTGCCACAGAGTTGTCACACCGTCCACTGCGTTTTGAGTCGATACTCGGCGTGAATCAGGTGAATCAGTGCAGGGGAATCAGGTTTATCTGGAGTGTATTGGGACATCTTGATCTTTTGGAATTGTGGCATGACACCTGGAGTTCCTCACGAGTTTCAAGATGAGATCAACTCATCTTGAGGTGCAACAGGAACGCCGGGATTCCTTTCCTGAAGAAGCAAGGAAATGGACCCTCATCTCGAGATAAGGAGGGGAAAATGGGGCTCTTCTTGAGTTGTGGTGGGACACTCGGTGTTCCTCTCAAGTGGAGACAGGTATATCGGGGAACTTCTTGAGTTGCATCAAGGGTGTCAAGGACCCTTTCGAGGCTCAAGAGGGAAGGTTCGATTTCCCTCGAGACACCACAGTGGAAAAGGGCCTCATCTCGCATTGAGGGGAGAATCTCCTGGTTTTTCTAGAGTTGTGGCAGGAAAATTGGGGTTCCTCTCAAGTTACGACGGGGACCTGAGGGACCCGCTCATGTTGCCTCAGGAAAGTCAAGTCTCCATGCGAGTTGAGAGGGGCCTCTCAGGATTCCTCTCCCGTCGGTGCAGGGTCCTCGGTCCTCATCTCGAGTTAAGGCCAGAAGCTCAGTGTTCGCCTCCAGTGCTGAAATGAATCTCGGGGTTCCTATGGAGTTTCAACAGGGGAGTCAGGCATCATCTCGTGTGGAGACATCCAAGTCCGCTTTCCTCTCGAGCTGTCTAAGAAGTGTCAGTCTTCCTGTCGAGCTGACATAGGGATCTGTGGATTTCAGTCGAGGTGCCACAGGGCTGTCACACCTGCCATCGTGTTTTGACACGATATTCGGGGTGACATTCGAGTCAGTGCAGGGGAGTCAGGTTTATCTGGAATGGATTGGAACATGGGGTCTTTTTGAATTGTGGCACGACCCCTCGAGGTCCTCTGGAGTTCCAAATTGAGACCGTCTCCTCTTGAGGTGCCACTGAAATGCCAGGATTCCTTTCCTGATGAAGCAAGGAAAGGGACCCTCGTCTTAAGATGAAGTGGGGAAAACGGGGCTCTTCTTGAGTTGTGGCAGGACCCTCGTTGTTCCTCTCGAGTGGAGGTGGGTATGTCGGGGAACTTCTTTAGTGGCATCAAGGGTGTCAAGGACCCTTTCGAGACTCATGAGGGATGGTGGGATTTCTCCTGAGATGCTGCAGTGGTAAAGGGCCTCATCTCTCATTGAGGGGAGAATCTCCTGGTTTTTCTCTAGTTGTGGCAGGAAACTTGGGGTTCCTCTAGAGTTACGACAGGGAACTCAGGGACCCGATTATGTTGCCTCAGGAAAGTCAAGTCTCCATGCGATTTGCGAGGAGCCTCTCGAGATTTCTCTCCAGTCGGTACCCAGTCCTAGGTCCTCAGTTGGTATTGAGGCTGGAACCTCAGGGTTCCTCTCCAGTGCTGACATGAATCTCAGGGTTCCTATGGCGTTTTAATAGGGGGGTCAGGCCTCGTCTCATGTGGAATCATGGAAGTCCGCTTTCCTCTCGAGCTGTAAAAATAGTGTCAGGCTTCCTATCGAGTTGACATAGGGAACTGTGGCTTCCTCTTGAGGTGCCACCAGGCTGTCACAGTTGCCATCGTGTTTTGAGTTAATACTTGGGGTGACAGCTGAGTCAGTGCAGGGGAATCAAGTTTATCTGGAGTGGATTGGGGCATCGGGGTATTTTGGAATTGTGGCACGACCCCTGGAATAACTCTCGAGTTTCAAGTTGAGATCGCCTTATCTTGAGTTGCGACGGGAACTCAGGGATTCTTTTCTCGACGAAACAGAGAAATGGACGCTTATCGAGGTCCAGCCCCCGTTGGATCCAAGGTATCCGAAGCGTGGATGGCGAGATGAGAGAGATATATAGATATAGAGAGAGATACGGAAAGATTTTGCACTTAAGAGAATAGAGGAGAGAAAAGAGGCTGATAATACTTGGATTACACTGAAAGACAATAAAGTCCCAAGACAAGGGACTTACACCATTCCTGTAGGCCACAGGTGCTCGCTTGAATAGCAGAGGGTGTCCCGCGTTGGGCTCACTCTCGCGTGGGTCTCAGAAGCCCTGGCAGAGAAGTTAACACGGAGGACCCCTGCACCCCAAGAGATCAGCCTGACAATAAGTAAGGAGAGAAAGAAAGCACAACAAGGGAGGTCAAGCTTGTGCAAGACCTGTAGCTTTATTTGCAAAAGGAGCTTATGTACCCTAAGTTTTACATAATGGAAGATGCAGAGTCATGCAGGAGCAGCAGTCCTGACCCTTATCGATACCAGGCTTTCTTTCTGTATACTTTTCCGTATTCAAAAGGTCTCAGGTGATTTACATTATCTTCTGGCCTAGAGGCCTGTTAACATTTTATGGCTCTTTTCCTTAATGAATGTTAATCAACTAAAAAACTCATTTTCCCTTGAAGTGTTTTTTCTTTAATCTGCATCACCCTCAAAGTACTAAATAAAGTTACATTCCTATAGGGCAAAGGTGCAGTGGGTTACAACAAAGTACTTAACTCAAAGATCTAATGTTGGTGATGCCAGGGCTACTACCTGTTTTTTCTCTATACCAACTATATCAGCAAATAAAAGATGAAAACTTGGCAGCAAGTATTAGCTCAACAATGAAACCTTTAACCAATTCTATTCTAATCATTTTTAACTTGTCAAAAGGCTCTACACTCCTATAATGTTTTAAGTTTCCTGTGCCTTTCACAGTTTGGAGGCTGTAAACAATCACATGCTTAGATGAAAAAGTATGGAAAACCTGTCGGGCAAGGTAGAAAGCTATCAGAGGGCTTTGAATTGAAACACTCCAATTACATGCCCAGGAGACTTATAAACTAGAGCTATAAGTTAATTTTCTTCAGAGAAAGGAGGTCGGGGACAGCCCCACGTTGGTAAGAGAGGAGTTAGTGAAAAATAGCAGGACAGGCAGATTCTGGTTTTGGGGTAGATGCTCAAGCAGGTCCAGAGGGTCCCTCAAGCCCTGAATCATCTTTGCCTGTAAGGCCTCGTCCTTGTGACCTTTGTCATGGGTGGGATCTGCCATGCTGACTCCAGGCAGACCCACATCTCGAGATGAGGAGGGAAAAACGGGGCTCTTCTTGAGTTGTGGTGGGACACTTGGTGTTCCTCTCGAGGGGAGACCAGTATGTTGGGGAACTTCTTGAGTTGCATCAGGGGTGCCAAAGACACTTTCGAGGTTCAAGGGGGAAGGTGGGATTTCTCTCGAGATGCCACAGCGGAAAAGGGCCTCATCTCGCTTTGAGGGGAGAATCTCCTGGTTTTTCTTGAGTTGTGCCAGGAAACTAGGTGTTCCTCTCGAGTTATGACTGGTATCTCAGGGACCCTCTCGTGTTGCCTCACAAAAGTCAAGTCTCCATGTGTGTTGTGATGAGCCTCTCGGGATTCCTCTCCAGTCGGGCCCAGGGCCTAGTACCTCATTTGGAGTTGAGGCGGGAACCTCAGTATTCTTCTCCAGTGCTGACATGGATCTCGGGGTTCCTATGGAGTTTCAACAGGGAAGTCAGACCTCATTTCGTGTTCGGACATGGAAGTCAGCTTTCCTCTCGAGCTGTAAAAGTAGTGTCAGGCTTCCTGTCGAGTTGATGTAGGGATCTGTGGCTTTCTCTTGAGGTGCCACAGGGCTTTCATACCTGCCATCGTGTTTTGAGTCAAAACTCGTGGTGACAGTCGAGTCACTTCAGAAGGAATCAGGTATATCTGGAGTGGATTGGGACATTGGAGTCTTTTGGAATTGTGGCATGACTCCTGGAGTTCCTCTCGACTTTCAAATTGAGACCCCTCCTCTTGAGGTGCTAAGGGAACGCCAGGATTCTTTTCCCTATGAAGCAGGGAAATGGACCGTCATCTCGAGATTAGGGGCAAAAACTCGACTCGTCTTGAGTTGTGGCCAGATGCTTGGTGTTCCTCTCCAGTGGAGACGGGTATGTCAGTTAACTTCTTGTGATGCATCAAAGGTGTCAAGGACCCTTTCGAGGCTCAAGACGGTAGGTGGGATTTCTCTTTAGACACTGTAGTGGAAAAGGGCCTCATGTCGTTTTGAGGGGAGAATCGCCTGGTTATTCTCGAGTTAAGGCAGGAAACCTGGGGTTCCTCTTGAGTTACGACGGGGACCTCAGGGACCTGCCCATATTGCCTCAGGAATGTCAAGTCTCCATGCGAGTTGCAAGGGATTTCTCGGGATTCCTCTCCAGTTGGTGCTGTGTGCTAGGTCCTCATCTGGATTGGGGCTGGAACCTCAAGTTTCCCCTCCAGGGCTGACATGGATCTCGGGGTTCCTATGGAGTTTCAACAGGAGAGTCAAGCCTCATCTCGTGTGGAGACATGCAAGTCCGCTTTCCTCTCGAGTTGTCAAAGTAGTGTCAGACTTCCTTTCGAGTTGACATAGGGATATGTGGCTTTCTCTCAAAGGGCCACAGCACTGTCACAACTGCTGTTGTGTTTTGAGTCGATCCTCGGGGTGACAGTCGAGTCAGTGGAGGGGAAACCGGTGTATCTGGAGTGGATTGGGACACTGGTGTCCTTTGAAATGATGGTACGACACCTGGAGTTCCTCTCGACTTTCAAATTGAGGCCACCTCCTTTTGAAGTGCGATGGGAATGCCGGGATTCCTTTCCCGACGAAGCAGGGCAAGGGACCCTCATCTTGAGATGAAGAGGGAAAAACGGGGCTCTTCTTGAGTTGTGGTGGGACTCTCGGTGTTCCTCTCGAGTGGAGACGGGCATATCGGGGTACATCTTGAGTTGCATCAAGGGTGTCAAGGACCCTTTCGAGGCTCAAGAGAGAAGGTGGATGCTGCAGCGGAAAATGGCCCCATCTCGCTTTAAGGGGAGAATCTCCTGATTTTTCTCGAGTTGTGGCAGGAAACTCGGGGTTCCTCTCGAGTTACAATGGGGACCTGAGGGACCCGCTCGTGTTGCCTCAGGAAAGTCCAGTCTCCATGCGAGTTGCAAGGGGCCTCTCAGGATTCCTCTTCAGTCGGTGCTGGGGCCTATGTCCTTATGTGGAGTTGAAGCCAGTACTTCAGGTTTCCTCTCCGGGGCTGACATGGATCTCAGTGTTCCTATGGAATTTCAAGAGAGGACTCACGTCTCGTCTCGTGTGGAGATAGGCAAGTCTGCTCTCCTCACGAACTGTCAAAGTTGTGTCAAACTTCCTGTCGAGTTGACATAGGGATCTGGGGCTTTCTCTCGAAGTGCCACTGGGTTGTCACACCTTCCATTGTGTTTTGAGTCGATCCTCAAGGTGACAATTGAGTCACTGCAAGGGAATCTGGTGTATCTGGGGTGGGTTGGGACATTGGGGTCTGTTGGAATTGTGGCTCGTCCCCTGGAGTTCCTCTCAACTTTGAAGTTGAGAGCGCCTCCTCTTGAGGTGAGACAGGAACACCATGATTCCTTTCCTAACGAAGCAGTGAAATGGACCCTCAACTTGAGATGAGGAGGGAAAAACGGGGCTCACTGCGAGTTGTTGCAGGACCCTCAGAGTTCCTCTCGAGCAGAGACGTATATGTGGGGGAATTTCTTGAGTTGCATCAAGGGTGTCAAGGACCCTTGCAAGGCTGAAAACGGAAAGTGGGATTTCTCTTGAGACAGCACAGCGGGAAAAGGCCTCATCTCACATTGAGGGGAGAAACTCCTGGTTTTTCTCCAGTTCCGAGAGTAACCTTGGTGTTCCTCTAAAGTTATGTCTGGGAAGTCAGGGACCCACTTGTGTTGCCTCAGGAAAGTCCAGTCTCCATGCGAGTTTCGAGGGGCCTTTTGGGATTCCTCTAGTCAATGCCGGGTGCTAGGTCCTCATCTGGAGCTGAGGCCGCAACCTCAGGGTTCCTCTCCAGGGCTGACATGGATTTCGGGGCTCCTAAGGAGTTTCAACAGGAGAGTCAGGCCTTGTCTCATCTGGAGTCATGCTAGTCCGCTCTCCTCTCGAGCTATCAAAGTAGTGTCAGGCTTCCTTTCGAGTTGACAAAGTAATCTGTGGCTTTCTCTCAAGGTGCCACTGGGCTGTCACACCTGCCATCGTGTTTTGACTCGATACTCCGGGTGACAGTTGAGTCAGTGCAGGTGAATCTGGTTGATCTGGAGTGTATTGGGACATCGGGTTCTTTTTGATTTGTGGCATGACCCCTGGAGTTCATCTCAAGTTTCAAGTTGAGAACGCCTCCTCTTGAGGTGCAAGGGAAACACCCGGATTCCTTTCTCAACAAAGCAAGGAAATGGGCCCGCATCTCGAGAAGAGGAGGGGAAAATGTGGTTCTTCTTAACTTGTTTCAGAAACCTCGGTGTTCCTCTTGAGTGGATATGGGTGTGCAGGGAAATTCTTGGGTTGCATCAAGGCTGTCAAGGACCCTTTCGAGGCTCAAGAGAGAAGATGGGATTCCTCTCCAACGCCACAGTGGGAAAGGGCCTCATCTCACATTGAGGGGATAATCTCCTGGTTTTTCTTGAGTTGCTCCAGAAACCTTGGGGTTCTTCTCGAGTTACTACTTGGACCTCAGGGACCCGGTTGTGTTGCCTCAGGAAAGTCAAGTCTCCATGCGAGTTGTGAGAGGCCATTCAGGATTCCTCTCCAGTCAGTGCCAGGTCCTAGGTCCTCATCTGGAGCTGAGGCCACAACCTCAGGTTTACTCTCCAGGGCTGACATGGATCTTGGGGTTCCTATCGAGTTTTAACAGAGGAGTCAGGCATCGTCTCTGAGGTTCGACTTCAACTTGAGATAAGGACCTAGGACCCAGCACCAACTGGAGAGGATCCTAAGAGGTCCCTCACAACTCACATGAAGACTTGACTTTCCTGAGGCAACGCGAGAGGGTACCTGAAGTCCCTGTCATAACTTGAGAGGAACACCATTTTTCCTGCTGCAACTATAGAAAAAGCAGGAGATTCTCCCCTCATTGCGAGATGAGGCCCCTTTCCCCTGCAGTGTCTCGAGAGAAAGCCCACCTTCCCTCTTGAGCCTCAAAATGGTCCTTGACAGCCTTGATTCAACTCAAGAATTTCCCCAACATACCCTCCCCCATTCGAGAGTAACACTTAGGGTCCTGCCTCAACTCAAGAAGAGCCCCATTTTTCCCTCTTCATCTCAAGATAAGGGTCCATTCCCCTGCTTTGTAGGGAAGGAATCCCAGCATTCCCATCACACTTCGAAAGGAGGCTGTCTCAACTTGAAACTCGAGAGGAACTCCAACGGATTTCCCACAATTCAAAAATGTGGGAATGATGTCCAAATCCACTTCAGATAAACCTGATTCCCCTGCACTGACTCGACTATCACGCAGAAAATCAACTCAAAACGCATTGGCACGTGTGGCAGCCCTGTGGCACCTCAAGAGAGAGCCACAGATCCCTATGTCAACTCGGCCGCGTGCCTGACACTACTTTTACAGCTCGAGAGGAAGGCGGACTTGCATGTCTCCACACAAGACGGCCTGATTCCCCTGCGGAAACTCCGTAGGAACTCCAAGATTCATGTCAGCACTGGAGAGAAATCTTACGTTCCAGCCTCAACAGTAAAAGAGGCCATTGGCCCCTGAACCAACTGCAGAGAAATCCCGAGAGGCCCCTCGCAACTCGCATGGAGATTTGACTTTCCTGAGGAAAAATGATCGGGTACCTGACGTCTCTGTCGTAACTCCAGAGGAACCCCAAGTTTCCTGCCGCAACTCGAGAAAAACCAGGAGATTCTCCCATCCACGTGAGATGAGGCCCTTTTCTGCTGCAGCATCTCGAGAGAAATCCCATCTTCTCTCTTGAGCCTTAAAAGTGTCTTTGACACCCTTGATGCAACTCAAGCAGTTTCCCTACATCCCCTTCTCCACTCGTGAGTAACCCCAAGTGTCCCGCCACAACTCAAGAAGAGCCCCATTTTTCCCTCCTCATCTCGACATGAGGGTCTGCCTTGAGCCAGCACGGGAGATCCCAACCATGACAAAGGTCAAGAGGACGAGTCCTTACAGGTAAAGACGACTCAGTACTTGAGGGATCCTCTGGAGCACAAGCATCTACCCCAAAACCAGAATCTGCCTGTCCTGCTATTTTTCACCAACTCCTCTGTTACCAACAGGGAACTCTCCCCGACCATCTTTCTCTGAAGAAAATTAACTTATAGCTCTAGTTTATAAGTCTCCTGGACATGTAATTGGAGTGTTTCAATTCAAACCCCTCTGATTGCTTTCTCACTTGCCTGACAGGTTTATCCAGACTTTTTCAACTAAGCATGTGATTGTTTACAGCCTCCAAACGACAAGAGGCACAGGAAGCTTAAAACATTATAGGAATGTGGAGCCTTTTGAGGAGTTAAAAATGATTAGAATAGAACCGGTTAAGAGTTTCATGGTTGAGCCAATACTTGCTGCCAAGTTTTCATATCTTTTATTTGTTGATATAGTCCATATAGAGAAAAGCAGTTAGTAGCCCTGGCATCACCAACATTAGACCTTTGAGTTAAGTACTTTGTTGTAACCCACTGCACCTTTGTTCTATATGAATGTAACTTAATTGTATTTAGTACTTTGAGGGTGATGCAGATTAAAGAAAAAACACTTCAAGGGAAAATGAGTTTTTTGGTTGATTAACATTCATCAAGGAAAAGAGCCACAAAATGTTAACAGGCCTCTAGGCCAGAAGATAATGTAAATCACCTGAGACCTTTTGAATACGGAAAAGTATACAGAAAGAAAGCCTGTTATCGATAAGGGTCAGGATGGCTGCCTCTGCATGACTCTGCATCTTCCATTATGTAAAACTTAGGATATACAAGCTCCTTTTGCAAATAAAGCTACGGGTCTTGCACAAGCTTGCCCTTCCTGTGTCGTACATTCTTTCTATCTTTACTTTCTTTTCAGGCTGATCCCTTGGGGTGCAGTGTTCCTCCATGCTCACTTCTCTGCCTGGGCTTATAAGACCCATGCAAGATGGAGCACAAAGCGGGGCACCCTCTGCTATTCAAGTGGTGGCCAGTGGCCTACGTGAATGGGGTAAGTCCCTTGTCTTGGGACTGTATTGGCTTTCTGTGTAAACCAAGGAATATCAGTCTATGTTCTCTCCTCTATTCTCTAAATTGCAAATTATTTCCTTATCTCTCTATATATCTATATATCTCTGTCGCCTCGCCATCCACGTTTCAGATGCCCTGGATTCAACCGAGGCTGTATCCTGGTAAGGGTCCATATCTCTGCTTCATCGGGAAAGGTATCCCAGCGTTCCTGTCCCAATTCAAGAGAAGGCTGTCTCAACGTGAAACTCGAGAGGAACTCCAGGGGTCGTGCCACAATTAAAAAAGACCCCGAAGTCCCAATCCACTCCAGATACACCTGATTCCCCTGCACTGACTCGACTGTTACCCCGAGTACCAACTCAAAACGTGATGGCATAGGTGACAGCCCTGTGGCACCTGGAGAGAAAGCCACAGATACCTATGTCAACTCGACAGGAAGCCTGACACTATTTTTACAGCTCTAGAGGAAAGCGGACTAGCATGTCTCCTCACAAGATGAGGCCTGACTCCCCTGTGGAAACTCCATAGGAACCCAGAGATCCATGTCAGTACTGGAGAGGAAACCTGAGGTTCTGGACTCAACTCCAGATGAGGACCTAGGACCCGGCACCGACTGGAGAGGAATCCCAAGAGGTCCCTCGCAACTCGCATGGAGACTGGACTTTCTTGAGGCCACACGAGTGGGTCCCTCAGGTTCCAGTCGCAACTCAAGAGGAACCCCAAGTTTCCCGCTGCAACTTGAGAAAATCCAAGAGATTCTCCTCAACACGACATGAGGCCCTTTTCCACTGCGGAGTCTCGAGAGAAATCCCACTTTCCCTCTTGACCCTCGAAATAGTCCTTGACACCATTGATGCCACTCAAGAAGTTTCCCGACATAATCGTCTCCACTAGAGAGGAACACCTAGGGTCCTGCCACAACTCAAGAAGAGCCCCGTTTTTCCCTCCTCATCTCGAGATGATTGTCCATTTCCCTGAGTCGTTTGGAAAGATATCCCCACGTTCCATCACACCTCAAAAGGAGCCAGTCTCAACGTGAAACTCGAGAGCAACTCATGTGTTGTGCTACTGGGGTCCAGCCCCGGTTGGTTCCAGGGTATCCGAAGCATGGACGGCTAGGCCAGAGAGGTATATAGATACAGATTTATAGACTTAGAGTTATAGAGGGAGGTAAGACAGCCGTTAAGAGATTAGAGGAGAGAAAGAGGCTGATATTCCTTGGTTTACACAAATAGCTAATAAAGTCTCAAGACAAGAGACTTGCTCTGTTCTCGTAGGCCACAGGCGCCTGCTTGAATAGCGGAGGTTGCCCCGCCTTGGCCTCCCTCTCGCGTGGGTCTTAGAAGCCCGGGCAGAAAAGTGAATGCATAGAGCCTCTGTCTTCCAAGGGATCAGCCTGAAAACGAGAGGGAGTTAAAGGAGAAAGAGAGAAAGAATTGACATGAGGGAGGTCAAGCTTGTGCAAAAACCCCATAACTTTATTTTCAAAAGGTCCTTATATACCCTAAGTTTTCCATAATGGAAGATGCAGAATCATGAAGGGTCAGCAGTCCTGACCTTATCGATATCAGGCTTTCTTTCTGCATACCTTCTGAACCAAAAGGTCTCAAGTGATTTACATTATCTTCTGGCCAGGAGGCATGTTAACATTTTATGGTATTTTTCCTTGATAAATGTTAATCAACCAAAAAACTCATTTTCCCTTGAAGTGTTTTTCTTTAATCTGCATCACCCTCAAAGTACTAAATAAAGTTACATCCTTATAGAACAAAGGTGCAGTGGGTTACAACACAGAAAGTACTTAACTCAAAGATCTAATGTTGCTACTTGTTTTTTCTATATACAAACTGTATTAATTAATGCACTCCCGGGTACACAACAAATAAAGGATATGAAAACTTGGCAGCAAGTATTGGCTCAACAACGAAACTCTTAACCAGTTTTATTCTAATGATTTTTTTTAACTGTTCAGAAGGCTCGACATGAGGAGGGAAAAACAAGGCTCTTCTTGAGCTGTGGCAGGACATTTGGTATTCTTCTCGAGTGGAGATGGGTATTTAGGGGAACTTCTTGAGCTGCATCAAGGGTGTCAAGGACTCTTTCGAGGCTAAAGAGGGAAGGTGGGATTTCTCTCGAGACACTGCAGCGGAAAAGGGCCTCATCTCACGTTGAGGGGAGAATCTCCTGGTTTTTCTAGAGTTAGGGATCAAACCTGGGGTTCCTCTCAAGTTACAACGGGGACCTCAGGGACCCGCTTGTGTTGCCTCAGGAAAGTCAATTCTTCCCGCGAGTTGCGAGGGGCCTTTTGGGATTCCTCTCCATTCTGTGCCGGGTCTTAAGTCCTCATCTGGAGCTGAGGCCGGAACCTCAGGTTTCCTCTCCAGTGCTGACATGGATCTCAGGGTCCCTATGGAGCTTCCACAGGGGAGTCAGGCATCATCTCTTGTGGAGACATGCAAGTCTGCATTCCTCTCGAGCTTTAACAGGAGTGTCTGGCTTCCTGTCGAGTTGACATAGGGATCTGTGACTTTCTCTCGAGGGGCCGCAGGGCTGTCACACTGGCCGTGGTGTTTTGAATCTATATTCAGGGTGACAGTCGAGTCAGTGCCAGGGAATCAGGTTTATCTGGAGTGGAGTGGGACATCGGGGTCTTTTGGAATGGTGAAACGACCCTGGAGTTCCTCTCAACTTTCAAGTGGAGACTGCCTCCTCTTGAGTTGCCACGAAAACGTCGGAAAGGAGAAATGGACCCTCATCACGAGATGAGGAGGGAAAATGGGGCTCTTTTTGAGTTGTGGTGGGACCCTCGGTGTTCCTCACTAGTGGAGACTAGTATGTCAGGGAACTTCTGAGTTGCCTCAAGGGTGTCAAGGACCCTTTAGAGGCTCAAGAGGGAAGATGGGATTTCTCTCAAGATGCCACAGCGGAAAGGGGCCTCATCTTGCATTGAGTGGAGAATCTCATGGTTTTTCTCGAGTTGCGGCAGGAAACTTGAGGTTCCTCTCGAGTTACAATGGGGACCTAAGGGACCCACTCGTGTGGCCTCAGGAAAGTCCAGTCTCCATGCGTGTTGCGAGGGGCCTCTCAGGATTCCTTTCCAGGCGGTGCTGGGTCCTAAGTCTTCATCTGGAGCTGAGCCTGGATCCTCAGGCTTCCTCTCTAGTGCTGACATGGTTCTCGGGGTTCCTATGGAGTTTCCACAGGAGAGTCAGGCCTCATCTAGTGTGGAGACATGCAAGTCCGCTTTCCTCCTGAACTGTAACAGTAGTGTCAGGCTTCCTGTCGAATTGATATAGGTATCTGTGGCTTTCTCTCCAGGTGCCACAGGGCTGTCACACGTGCCATCGTGTTTTGAGTCGATACTCGGGGTGACAATCAAGTCAGTACAGGGGAATCATGTGTACCTGGAGTGGACTGGGACATCTTGGTCTTTTAGAATGGTGGCACGACCCCTGGAATTCCTCTCATCATTCAAGTTGAGACCCCCCCTTATCAAGGTGCGACGGGAATGCCAGTATTCCTTTCCTGACAAAGCAAAAAAATAGACCCTCATCTCGAGATGAGGAGGCAAAAACGGGGCTCTTATTTTTTGTGGCAGGACCTTCAGTGTTACTCTCTAGAGGAGACGAGTGTTTCGAGTAACTTCTTGAGTAGCATCACAGGTGTCAAAGACCCTTTCGAGGCTCAAGAGGGAAGCTGGGATTTCTCTCGAGACGCCACAGCAGAAAAGGTCCTCATCTCCCATTGAGGGGAGAATCTCCATGTTTTCTAGAGTTGCAGCAGGAAACTTGGGGTTTCTCTCGAGTTAAGACGGGGACCTCAGGGACCAACTCGTGTGACCTCTGGAAAGTCCAGTCTCCATGCGAGTTGCAAGGGGCCTCTCGGGATTCCTCTCTACTCGGTGCCAGGTCCTAGGTCCTCATCTGGAGCTGAAGCCAGAACCCTAGTTTTCCTCTCCATTGCTGACATGGATCTCGGGGTTCCTATGGTGTTTCCACAAGGGAGTCAGGCATCATCTCGTGTGGAGACATGCAAGTCCGTTTTCTTCCTGAGCTGTAACAGTAGTGTCAGACTTCCTGTCGAGTTGACATAGGGATCTGTGGCTTTCTCTGAAGGTGCCACAGAGTTTGTTGCCGGGGTCCAGGCCCAGTGGATCCAGGGAATTCGAAGCGGGGATGGAGTTGAAGTCTGGGAAAGGACTATTTAATTAGAAATATATGAGAGATTAGAAAAAATAGTGTAGTAGGAAACTCTAATGGAGAAAAGAGGCTGAATAAATTGGTTTGCGTGGAAAATTAATAAAACCTCGAGACAAGAGGTTTGCACCATCTACGTTAGGCCACCGGCGCCCGCTTGAATAGCAGAGGGTGCCCTGCCTTGGGCCACCTCTCGCGTGGGTCTTAGAAGACACTGCAAGTAAGTAGAAGTGGTGAGCCTCCGCACTCCAGATGGGAATTCTGCCTGAGAAGGAGAGGGATGTAGAGGGAGAAAGAGAGAGAGAGGAAGTCGATATGGCGGGAGCCGTATTTCCAAGAAACCAGTTCGAGAAGCTGGTCTGAGAAACTGGTCCATCCATTACTGTCTGGAAAATCTTTTTAAACCTTTGGTTGCACATAGAGATCAATAGATAATAAAAAATTATGCAGGGTCAGCTGCCCTGACTCTTATCGAGACCAGGCCTTCTCTCTGCATACTTAGCTGTATACACAAGTCTTAGGTGATTTACATCATCTTCTGGCCAGAGGGCCAATTAAAATTTTACAGCCATTTTCTAATAAAGGTCTGTCAACAAGAAAACCTTACAAGTGTTGTTCTTCCCACAGCCTGGTGCCACTCTCAGAAAGCACTAAATAAAGTTACATTCTTACAGAGCAAGGACACAACAATTTATAACAAAGAAAGAGGAGTACAGTGATTTATAACAAAGAGAAAATTAATTAACTCAAAAGTTTAGTGTTGCTAACATCAAAACTACTATATTCCTTTTTGTATATCCCAATTACATTGATTAATATACTTCAGGTGCCTTAAAGATAAGGAATATGGAGGCCTGGCAGCAGTCATGGACTCAAGAGTGAAACCCATCACCAATATAATTTTTAGCTTTTTGGAAAAGGCTCTGTATCTTTAAGATGCCTTAAGCTTTGTGCCTATCGTGGTTGGGGGGCTGTAAACAATCACAAGTTGTAAAAGTCCAGTGGAATCTGTCAGGCAAGTTAGAGAACCATCAGAGGGATTTGAGCTGAAACATTCCTTTCATATGCAGGAGACTGGTTGGAGCTCTAAGTTAACATTTTCCAGAGAAAGGTGGTGGGGGGACAGCCCCTGTTAATGTCAGAAGAGTGGAAAGCAGAGTACAATAAGGCAGGCAGACTATGGCTTTTGGGGGTAGATGCTCAGCCAGATCACGTCTTTGGGTATGTCAGACTTCCTTCCTCATGACTTTGTCACAGGCGGAATTCCTCACGCTGGATCCTAGCAGGCTGTCACAAGTGCCATCGTGTTGTGAGTCGATTCTCAGTCTGACCATCGAGTCAGTGCAGGGGAATCAGGTGTATCTCAGTGGACTGGGACAGCAGGGTCTCTTGGAATTGTGGCACAGGGGAGATGTGATGGGGACGCCAGGATTCCTTTCCCGATGAAGCAGGGAAATGCACCCTCATCTCGAGATGAGGAGGGAAATACGGGGCTCTACTTGAGTTGTGGCAGGAGCCTCAGTGTTCCTCTCGAGTGGATACAGGTATGTCAGGGACTGCTTGAGTTACATCAAGCGTTTCAAGGACCCTTTCGAGGCTCAAGAGGGAAGGTGGGATTTCTCTCCAGACGCTGCAGCCGAAAAGGGCCTCATCTCGCGTTGAGGGCAAAATCGCCTGGTTTTTCTCGAGTTGTGGCAGGAAACTTAGGGTTTTTCTCGAGTTACAACGGGGACTTCAGGGACCCGCTTGTGTTGCTTCAGGAAAGTCCAGTCTCCATGCGAGTTGCAAGGGGTCTCTCTGGATTCCTCTCCAGTCGGTACGGGTTGTAGGTCCTCACCTGGAGTTGAGGCCAGAACCTCAAGTTTCCTCTCCTGTATTGACAGGGATCTCGGTGTTCCTATGGAGTTTCAACAAGGGACTCAGGCCTCGTCTCATGTGGAGACATGCAATTCTGCTTTCCTCTCGAGTTTTAATAGTAGTATCAGGCTTCTTGACGAGTTCACATATGGATCTGTGGCTTTCTCTTGAGGTGCCACAGGGCTGTCACAATTGCCATCATGTTTTGAGTCGATACTCAGGGTGACAGTCGAGTCAGTGTAGGAGAATCAGGTGTCTCTGGAGTGGATTGGGACATCCGAGTCTTTTGAAACGGTGGCACAACCAGTGGAATTCCTTTCGACTTTCAAGTTGAGACCGCCTCCTCTTGAGATGAGCCGGGAATGCCAGGATTCCTTTCCCGACGAAGAAGGGAAATGGACCCTCATCTCGAGATGAGGAAGGAAAAACGAGGCTCTTCTTGAGTTGTGGCCAGAACCTCGCTGTTCTTGAGTGGAGACGGGTATGTCAGGGAACTTCTTTTTTTTTCTTTTCTTTTCTTTAAAATTTATTTTATACAAGTATAGTTAATTTACAATGTTGTTAGTTTCCAGGTATACAGCAAAGTAATTCAATTATACTTCTTGAGTTGCATCAAGGGTGTCAAGGACCATTCGAGGCTCAAGAGAGAAGGTGGGATTTCTCTCGAGACGCCACATTGAAAAGGGCCTCATCTCGCATTGAGGGGAGAATCTCCTGGTTTTTCTCGAGTTGTGGCAGGAAACTTGGAGTTCCTCTCCAGTCACGATGGGGACCTCAGGGACCCGCTCGTGTGGCTTCAGGAAAGGCCAGTCTCCATGCGAGTTGCGAGGGGCCTCTCAGGATTACTGTCCAGTCAGTGCCGGATCCTAGGTCCTCATCTACAACTCAGGCTGCAACCTCAGGGTTCCTCTCCAGTGCTGACATGGATCTCAGGTTCCTATCGCATTTCCACAGGGGAGTCAGGCCTCATCTCATGTGGAGACATGCGAATCTGCTTTCCTCTCAAGCTGTAACAGTAGTATCAGGCTTCTTGTCTAGTTGACATAGGGATCTGTAGCTTTCTCTTGAGGTGCCACAAGGCTGTCACACGTGCCATCGTGTTGTGAGTCGACACTCGGGGTGACAGTCGAGTCAGTGCAGGGGAATCAGGTGCATCTGGAGTGGACTGGGATATTGGAGTCTTTTGGAATGGTGGCACAACCCCTGGAGTTCTTCTCAAAGTTCAATTTGAGACTGCCTCTTCTTGAGGTGTGACGGGAATGCCGGGATATCTTTCCCAACGAAGCAAGTAAATGGACCCTCATCTCGAGATGAGGAGGGAAAAACGGGGCTCTTCTTGAGTTGTGGCTGAACCCTTGGTGTTCCTCTAGAGTGGAGAGGGGTATGTCGGGGAACTTCTTGAGTTGCATCAAGGGTTTCAAGGACCCCTTCGAGGCTCACGAGGGAAGGTGGGATTTCTCTCTAGATGCCACAGTGGAAAAGTGCCTCATCTCACTTTGAGGGGAGAATCTCTGTTTTTCTCGAGTTGCATCAGGAAACTTGGGGCTCCTCTTGAGTTACGACGAGGACCTCAGGGACCTGCTCGTGTTGCCTCAGGATAGTCCAGTCTCCATGCAAGTTGCAAGGGGCCTCTCTGGATTCCTTTCCAGTCGATTTCGGGTTCAATGTCTTCATCTGAAGGTGAGGCAGGAACCTCAGGATTCCTCTCCGCTGACATGGATCTCGGGGTTCCTATGGAGTTTCAACAGGGGAGTCAGGCCTCGTCTGTTGTGGAGATATGCAAGCCTGCTTTCCTCTCGAGCTGTAACAGTAGTGTCAGGCTTCTTGTCTAGTTGACATAGGGATCTGTGGCTTTCTCTCATTGTGCCATACAGCTGCCACACGTGCCATCATGTTGTGAGTCGATACTCGGGGTGACAGTCGAGTCAGTGCAGGGGAATCCGGTGTATCTGTAGTGGATTGGGACATCGAGGTCTTTTGGAAAGTTGGCACGACCCCTGGAGTTCCTCTCGATTTCAAGTTGAGACCACCTCCTCTTGAGTTGCGATGGGAATGCTGGGATATCTTTCCCAACGAAGCAAGTAGAATGGACCCTCATCTCGCGATGAGGATGGAAAACCGCAGCTCTTCTTGAGTTGTGGCTGACCTCAGTGCTCCTTTCTGAGTGGATACAGGTATGTCAGGGAACTCACTGAGTTGTATCAAGAGTGTTAAGAACCTTTCAAGGCTCAAGAGGGAAGGTAGGATTTGTCTTGAGATGACAAACTGGATAAGGGCCTCATCTCGTGTTGAGTGGAGAAACACCTTGTTTTTCTCGAGTTGTGGCAGGAAAGTTGGGGTTCCTCTTGGGCACGACGGGGTTCTCAGGGACACGCTCGTGTTTCCTGAGGAAAGTCCAGACTCCATGTAAAATTAGAGGGCCGCTCGGGATTCCTCTCCAATCGGTGCCCTGTCCTAGATCCTCATCTGGAGGTGAGGCCTAAACCTCAGTGTTCCTCTCCAGTGCTGACATGGATCTCGGGGTTCCTCTGCAGTTTTGCTGGAAGCCAGCCTGAGGAATTCCACCCGTGGCAAAGGTCATGAGGAAGGAAGCCTGACATACGCAAAAACATGATCTGGCTTCAGGAGTTTCCCCTGGGTTTTCCTGAACATCTCCCCTAAAAACCAGAGTCTGCCTGCTTTATTGTACTGTGCTTTCCACTCTTCTGACATAACAGGGGGCTATCCCCGACCACCTTTCTCTGGAAAGAGTTAACTCAGAGCTCCAGTTAACAATCTCCTGCATATAAAAAGAACGTCTCGGTTTAAACCCCATGAGTGGCTTTCTAACTTACCTGACCGTTCTGCCTGGACTTTTACAACTTGTGATTGTTTACAGTCCCCAACCGTGAGAGGCACAAAGCTTAAAACATCTTAAAGTTATAGAACTTTTTAGAGCTTAGTTTAGAGCTAAGAATTAGTTTGGTGAAGGGCTTCATTTTTGAGTTAATATTTGTTGCCAGACCTCCCTATTGTTTATCTTTTAGGCACCTGAAGGATATTAACCAATGTAATTGGGATATATAAAAAGGAATATAGTAGTTTTGATGTTATCAACACTAGACTTTTGAGCTAGTTAATTTTCTCTTTCTTATAAATCACTGTACTCCTCTTTCATTGTTATAAATTGTTTTGTCCTTGCTATGTAAGAATGTAACTTTATTTAGTGCTTTCTGAAAGCAGTATCAGACTTTGGAAAGAACAACACTTTTACGTTTCCTGGTTGACAGACACTTAATCAGAAAAGGGCCGTAAAATGTTAATTGGCCTTCTGGCCAGAAGAGGATGTAAATCACCTAAGACTTGTGTATATAGCTAGGTATGCAGAGAAAAAGCCTGGTCTCGATAGGAGTCAGGGCTGTTGATGCTGCATCATTTTGTATTATCCACTGATCTCTATGTACAACCAAAAATATAAAAGCGTTCCTGAACAATAAAGGATGGGCCAGTCACTGGAAAGGTTGGATTCCCCCTTGTCGAATCTCTCTCTCTCTTCTTTCCCTCTCCCTCCCTCTTTCTCCCTCTCCTCCGTCTCCTTTTCAGGTTAAATTTCCATTCGGGGCATGGAGTCTCATCATCTGTACTTACTTGCCATGGCTTCTAAGACCCATGCAAGATGGAGCCCAAGAAGGGGCACCTTCCACTATTCAAGCAGGTGCCGGTGGCCTAACATAGATGGTGCAAACCTCTTGTCTCAAAGTTTTATTAGGTTTCTGCATACACCAGGTTATTCAGCCTATTTTTCTCCACTAATTTTCCTACTATACTATTTCTTCTTAATCTCTTTTTCTATTTCTAAATAAGTAAGCTTTTCCTCCCCATGCCTACACCCCTTCGAATTACCCTGGACCCACCGTGGCTGGATGCCAGCAGAGTTTCAAAAGGGGAGTCAGGCCTCATCTCGTGTGGAGACATGAAAGTCCGCTTTCCTCTCAAGCTGTAACAGTGGTGTCAGGCTTCCTGTGGAGTTGACATAGGGATCTGAAGCTTTCTCTCAAGGTGCCACAGTGCTGTTACACTTGCCATTGTGTTTTGAGTTGATACTTGGGATGACAGTCAACTCAGGCAGGGTAATAAGGTTTATCTGGAGTGGATTGGGACATAGGGGTCTTTTGGAATGGTGGCACGACTGCTGGAGTTCCTCTAGACTTTCAAGTTGAGACTGCCTCCTCTTGTGGTGCGATAGAACGCCAGGATTCCTTTCCTGACGAAGCAGGGAAATGGACCCTCATCTCGCGATGAGGAGGGAAAAACGGGGCACTTTTGAATTGTGGCGGGACACTCGGTGTTCCTCTGGAGTGGAGACGAGTATGTCTGGGAACTTCTTGAGTTGCATCAAGGGTGTCAAGGACCCTTTCGAGGTTCAAGAGGGAAGGTGGGATTTCTCTTGCGCCACCGAAGCAGAAAAGGGCCTCATCTCACGTTGAGGAGAGAATCTCCTGGTTTCTCTTGAGTTGCGGCAGGAAACTTGGGGTTCCCCTCCAGTTACAATGGGGACTTTAGGGACCCATTTGTGTAGCCTCAGGATAGTCCAGTCTCCATGCGAGTAGCAAGGGTCTCTGGGGATACCTCTCCAGTCAGTGCCGGGTCCTAGGTCCTCATCTGAAGCTGAGGCCGGAACTTCAGGTTTCCTCTCCAGTGCTGACTTGGATTCCGTGCTTCCTATGGAGTTTCAACAGGGTAAAGTCCTCGTCTCGTGTGGAGACATGCAAGTCCGCTTTCCTCTTGAGCTGTAAAAGTAGTATCAGGCTTACTGTCGAGTTGACATAGCGATCTGTGGCTTTCCCTCAAATTGCCACAGGGCTGTCACACGTGCAATCGTGTTTTGAGTCGATACTTGGGGTGACAGTTGAGGCAGTGCAGGAGAATCAGGTGTATCTGGTGTGGATTGGGACATCGCCGTCTTTTGGAATGGTGGTACAACCCCTGGAGTTCCTCTCGACTTTCAAGTTGAGATCACCTCCTCTTGAGGTGTGAAGGAACGCAGAGATTCCTTTCCCTACTAAGCAGGGAAATGGACCCTCATCTCCTTTTTGGTGTCCTGGGACATGTACTACGGACACGGCTCGGTGTCGGTGGACTGCTGCTAGGAGTCTGCGGATCTCAAGTAGGTTTTTAACTTCTTTTCCCTCTGCTGTCGTAAACCCCACTCTCTATATATTGGGCCCTGAATATGCACTGTTCCAAATGCATACCGGATGTCGGTATAAATGGTGATTTTCTTTCCTTTTGCCCTTTCCAGTGCCTGTATCAAGGCTATTAATTCCACTTTCTGGACGGATGTCCCAGGGGCAGAGTTTAGCCCAGATGACCCTCCCAGAGTCATCTACAATGGTTGTCCCTGCCCTTCTTTGTCCATCTTTTACAAAACTACTTCCATCTGTAAACCATACCAGTTCACTGTATTTTAAGGGCACATCTTTTAGGTCTTTCCGTATGGCCATCACATCGGCCAATATCTCACCACAATCATGGAGGGGGGCATCTTTCTTCGGGACGGGCAGGAGAGTGGCCGGGTTCAGGAAGCAGGGCGTCTGAAAGTGTATCCGGGGCGTATCCAGCAGCAAGGCCTGGTAATGGGTTAAGCAGGCATTGGAGATCCACTTACCCAGTGGCTGCTTGAGAATCCCTTCAATGGCATGGGGAGTGTAGACCAGGAGCTGTTGTCCATACGTTAACTTGTCAGCATCATGGACCAGGAGAGCAGTGGCTTCGATGATTCAGAGGCAGGGTGGCCACCCTGTGGCTACTGGGTCCAGTCTTTTAGAGAGGTAGGCTACAGGTCGCTTCCAAGGCCCCCATTGCTGCATCAAGACTCCCTTTCCTACTCCCTGTTTTTCATCCACAAACCGTTGGACGGGCTTAGACGGGTTAGGGAGAGCAAGGGCCAGGGCTTTCAGCAGAGCCTGCCGAAGATCTTGAAATGCCTGTCTCATTGGCTCAGTCCAAGTCCAGTTTTTACTTTCCTGGCTCCCTTCATACAATGGCCGGGCCTTTTCAGCAAACCCAAGATCCACAGCCTGCAATACCCAACTGTCCCAAGAAATTCTCTCACTTGACGAGGAGTTGCTGGCTCAGGGATCTGCAAAATAGTCTCTTTAATAGCCTGTGTCAGCCATCTCCACCCCTGCTTTATCTTATATCCTAAGTAGGTGACCTCCTGTCTAGCAATTTGCGCTTTCTTTGCACTAGCCTGGTATCCCAATGTCCCCAAAGTTTGGAGGAGGTTGCCTGTCGCCTCTAGGCATGCCTCCTTGGTAGCAGCGGCTAGCATAAGATCATCCACATACTGCAACAAGACAACGTTGGGGTGATCAGCCCGGTACTCATGGAGGTCTTCACCCAGAGCCTCATTAAATAGCGTTGGTGAGTTTTTGAAACCCTGCGGGAGGTGAGTCCAGGTTAGTTGTCCTGTGGTCTGGCTGCCCTCCTTGGCCCTCTCAAAAGTGAAGATCTCTTGGCTCGAATGGGCCAGCGGCAAACTGAAAAAGGCATCCTTCAAGTCCAGGACCGTATACCAGACATAGTCTGGTGGCAGGCCACTCAAGAGGGTGTATGGGTTAGCGACGGTGGGATGAATGTCACTCACCTGTTTGTTGACTTCACGAAGATCTTGGACCGGTCTAAAGTCCATTCCCCCAGGATTTTTCACAGGTAACAGGGGAGTGTTCCACGGAGATTGACACCTTCTGAGAATCCCTGCCTTCAAGAGCCTCTGGATATGTGGTGTGATTCCTCATTAGGCCTCCAGACTCAGAGGGTACTGTTTCACCCATATAGGGGTGGCATCTGCTTTCAGTTCAACAATGATGGGAGGTCTCTGTTTGGCTAGTCCTACTCCCACTGTTTCTGCCCAGGCCAGAGGGTATTTTTGAACCCAAGGCTGCACATTAGGATCAATAGCCATGGGAGGCCTCGGCTGGTACAGTCTATATTCGTCCCTCAGTGCCAAGGACAAAACCTGTATAGGGTGTCTGGTCCCATCCATAACTGATATCCCTCCATGGTCAAAGTGGATTTGAGCATTGACCTTAGATAATAAATCCCTCCCTAGTAAGGGAGCCGGGCATTCTGGTATCACAAGAAATGAGTGGGACATTCGTTGGGCCCCCAAGTCCACCTGACGTTTAGTAGTCCATCCGTATCTTTTAGTTCCGGTGGCCCCTTGTACCCAGCTGGTCTTCTCGGACATTGGTCCATCTTTCTGGTTAAGGACTGAGTATTGGGCCCCCGTGTCCACCATGAAGCTGACTGGTTTCCCCTCCACATGTATAGTTACCCAGGACTCGGGGAGGGGGGCTGAGCCCTGACCCCCCAATCGCTATCATCTCCTGCATATAAGACGTGGGCCCCCAGGGAAGGTGCTTCTTCCCTGGTGGGTTTTTCCCCCGGTTTTCTTTTAGGGCACTCTCTTCTCCAGTGCCCTCGCTCCTGACAATATGCACATTGGTCCTTTCTTAGTCTCTGTCTGACTTGCTTTCCTTCGTCTCTCGGCCTGACTTCATTAGTTCCCTGAGAATCAGCTCCCTGTCTCACCCCTGCAATGAATATCTGGGCTAATTCTTTCTGATTCCTGCAGTTTTCCTCAGCCCTGAACTCTCTCTCTTCCCATCTAACACATTCTTTTCTTTCCTCTGGAGTTTCCCTATGGTTAAAAACCCTCTCTGCTGCCCTCACCAGGTCTTGTATGGATTGTTCCCCTAACCTCTCTATTTTCTGCAGTTTCCTCCTGATATCCGGGGCTGCCTGATTCACAAATGCTAGCACAACTGCTGCGTGTGACTCATTGGCCTGTGGGTCCATGGGGGTATACTGCCTAAAAGCTTCTGTTAATCTCTCAAGGAAGGCTGCTGGGCTCTCATTTGGCTCCTGTCTAACCAGATTTACCTTAGCCAAATTTGTTGGTTTCCTGGCAGCTGCTCAGAGACCAGCAATAAGAGTCTGGCGGTACACTCGGAGATGCTCCCTACCTTTAGTGCGCTAGAAGTCCCATCAGGGCCGCATCAGGGGGAATCCCTCATCAATCAGATTAGGTTGAGTTGTAGGTCTCCCATCTACCCCTGGAACATTTTTCCATGCTTCTGACAATATCCATTCGCATTCCTCTGTGGTGAAAAGCACTTGTAATAGCTGCTGACAATCATCCCAAGTGGGATTATGGGTGAAAAGACTGGATTCTAAAAGGTCAATGAGGCCCTGAGGCTTTTCCAAGAATGAAGGGGTTTGAGTTTTCCAATTATATAAATCACTAGTGGAAAAGGGCCAGTATTGGTACGTTTGTTCCCTGTCCAGGCGGGCTGGCCCCGCCCGAACAGGAAGTGCCCGGACTGTGGAGGTGGGTGCTTCGGTTATCTTCATCTGCCATATTGGGGACTCCCCTAGTTCTTCCTTGAGTTCCCTGGGCGGGGCCCCCTTCCTGGGTTGGGCCGAAGGTTCAGTATCCTTAGTGTTCCTCCAGACGAAATCTGAGGTACCTGAGGGGGCAAAGGTGGATGCACATGTCGGTGTGGGGAGAGATCGGTTTCTAGGTCAATTAGGTTAGGATATAGTGAGGATTCCTGGAACATCGGCTTCACTCAGCCGTTGCGCTCTTTGTATTCTTCCTCTTTGATGTTTCCACAACAAGTACCTGTGGGATAGGTGAAGTGGGGAAGGGGAAGTAAGGGCCGGGGAATAAAAGGTCTCAGCCAGGCCAGTGGATTTTCTACCAAATCCTGCCAGACCAAAATATAGGAGTTTGGTCTGGGTGGCCAGACAGGCCAAGAGCGAGCGCTTTCTCTCTAACTGCTTGAATAATTGGCAGGCTGAAGGTTCCTCTCGCAGCCAGCTGACATTAAAGGCAGGCCACTCAGCGGAACAAAAAATCATTAGTTTGTTCTTCTTCACCAACACAATAGATTTCATGCTCTAGACTAAAATCAGAAGTGATCAGTCATAAGGACAAAGAGGTAGAAGTTGCTTGCCCCATGATTACAGGGAAGAACACAGGAGACAAAATGAACACACAAAGAGCACAAGACAATGCCAGCACTCACACAGACACAACAAATGGATAAACAAATACAGACATCGGCCAAGAACATAGCACTAGGTCTTCTTGGCACCCCCCTTGAAACTTCCTTTCCCTTGAGGTATCTTACCAACAAGGTGTCCACAGAGCCAGCCACCTTCCCAGCACAATGCGGGCCTCGGCTTATGCCAGCTAGGTTTAATCCCCTTACAAAGCCAGCTGCCTCCCACCACGATGCTGGGCCTTGGCCTTATGCCGGCTAGGTTGACCTCCTTCAGGCTAAGGAACCCCTTCTGCTGGGAGGGTGTTATTCCCCTTAGTTAAAAGAAATCCCAGACGAGCCCCAAATGTTATGCCCAGTGTCCGAGTCCCCAAAACTGAGAGAATAAGACGTCCACAGCAATGCAAAAGCATAAAGGGGTTTATTGCTAGCTCGAGATAGGGCTCAAGTTCATCCAGTACAGTGGAGTCTTGACGATAGCCCAAGCTCTGAATCATAGCTGCTTATATACAGGCGGTCTTTGTTCAGCAATAGTGTAGTTGGAGTGTGGTGATTGACTCAATCTTGGGTCATCATTGGTGACTGACTTAACCTTGGCATCATCGGGACCTTGGTGTCATCGGACTTTGTTGGGGCTTCCTAGAATTTATGACTCATGCTTACAAGAACCTGAGGCTTAGGCCTAGTGTGGCCTGTTGAGCCTGTCTATGGCTCAGGTCAGGTCCCAACATTCCACAG